>NC_090266.1:944010614-944313033 GCF_040414725.1 Anabrus simplex | reverse complement strand
AACACCTTTTTCACCGCCCCCGCCCCTAGTTGTTTTCCTCACGAAAATGCGTGTTTCTTTATTTTTAAAGGAGTTTCCAAATACTAATTTTCACGTCTGTAACATCCTCAGTTTTTGAGATATAAGTATCCTCATAAAAGTAATTCAACTCCTTTTTCACCCCTTCCTACCCGTTAAGTTGATTCCCCCTCCCCAAAAAGTGCGTATTTCTTTACTTTGAAAGAAGATTCCAAATACAAATGTTCATGCCTCTAACATCTTCAGTTTTTGAGATATAAGTATCCTCATACAAAGTATTCAACTAATTTTTCAATGAATTCCCCCCCCCCCCGCCCTTAAGTGGATTTTCCGAAGACAAAAGAACACAAGTTTCTTTACTTTGAAAGAAGATTCCAAATACAAATCTTCATGTCTCCAACATCTTCAGTTTTTGAGATATAAGTATCCTCATAAAAATAATTCAACTCTAGTTCACCCCAGCCCGTTAAGTTGATTTCCCCCACCCCCCAAATGTGCGTGTTTCTTTATTTTTAAGGTGATTCCAAATACAAACTTTCACGTGTATAACCCTAAGTTTATCCGATATAAGTTTCTCCATAAAAAGAAATAAGTTTTTTCACTTCCTTTCACCCCCCCCCCCGCTTAAGTGAATTTTCCGAAAACCAAATAAAACATTTCTTTATTTATGAAGGAGCTTCCAAATGCCAATTATCATGACTGTAACATCTTCAGTTTTTGAGATATGTCTCCTCATAAAAGGTGTTCACCCCCTTTTTCACCCCCTTAATGGGATTTTTCGAAAACAAAAAAATACGTGTTTCTTTATTTTTAAAGGTGATTCCAAATACCAATGTTCACGTCTGTAAACATTTAAGTTTTTGAGATATAGATATACTCATTTTAAAAATTCACGGAATATCCAAGAATCCTCCCTTAGCGAGCACCTACATATTAATATAAATGTATCCCCAAAATTTCATTTCTTTATGTCCATTAGTTTTGGCTCGGCGCTGCTGAATCTGTCAGTCAGGCAGTCAGTCAGTCATTTAGGACAAGTTATTTTATATGTATAGACTAGCAGTTACCCGCGGCTTCGCTCGCGTGGATTTCGTACAATAATAAAAGTAATCGTTCCTCGGTACTGTATTAAGACATTATCTGAAAATCCCTAAAGTATAAATATTCACCGACTAATTGAGTTTCATTTACACCGGAAACTGTTTGTAAACCAAAGAATACGCGTTTTCTATTTTTAAAGGAGATTCCGAATACCAATTTTCACGTCTGTAACATCTTTCTTTTGGGTGGAGGGGGAGGCTAAGATGACCATACAACATAGAACTGTACGTATGAAGCAGTCGTCTCTAAAATCGTAAAATATAATAGTTTATTTTTAAAGGAGATTCCAAATATATATCTTCACGTTGTAACATTTTCAGTTTTTGAGATAGGCTATAAGAATCCCCATAAAAATAATTCAAACCCTTTATAAGTCCTTCCCATTTTCCGAAAACAAAAGGAAATACATGTTCCTTTACTTTGAAAGGAGATTCCAAATACTAATTTTCGCGTCTGTAACATCATCATTTTGTGAGATATAAGCATCCTCATTAAAAATTATTCACTTCTTTTCACCTCTCGTTAAATGCCTTTTCCGAAAACAAAAAGTACGTGTTCTGTATTTTTAAAGGACTTTCCAAATACCAAGTTTCATGTCTGTAACATGTTAAGTTTTTGACATACATTATAGATATACTGGTACACATTTTCAAAATTCATCCACTTTTTCAATTCTTTTCAACCCCTTAAGTGGATTTTCCGAAAATAAAAAAGTACGTGTTTCTTTATTTTTAAAGGAGATTCAAAAGACAGTACCAACGTTAACGTCTGTAACATCTTCAGTATAAGTATCCTCAAAAAATGAATTAAACTTCTTTTCCCTTTTTTCCACCCCCTCTCCATTTAAGTGGACTTTCCGGAAACAAAAAGTATGTTTCTTTATTTGTAAAGGAGATTCAACTTACCAACTTTCACGTCTGTAACATCTTCAGTTTCTGAGTTATAAGTACCCTCTTAAACAGAATTTAACTCTTTCTTTACTTATTATCACCTCCCCCCAAAAGCGATTTTCCAAAAACAAAAAATAAGTGTTCATTTTTAAAGGAGATTCCAAATACCAAGTTTCACGTCTGTAACATCTTTATCTTTTAGAGATATAAGTATCCTCATACAAATAATTCAAGGATTATTTCAAATCTTTCCCCCATAAGTGGATTTCCGAAAACAAAAGAAGACGTGTTTTTTTATTTTAAAAGGAGATTCCGAATACCAATTTTCACGTCTGTAACATATTTCTATTTTGAGATATAAGTATCCTCACAAAAAGAATTCAACTCCTTTTACACCCCAACCCCCCGTTAAATTGATTCCTCTCCAAACTGCGTGTTTCTTTATTTTTAAACACGATTCCATACACCAATTTTCACTTCTATAACCATCAGTTTTTGAGATGTAAGTATCCATAAAAAAATTCAATTTTTTCACTTCCTTTCACCCTCCCTCCTAAAGTGAATTTTCCGAAAACAAAAAAATACGTGTTTATTTATAAAGGAGCTTCTAAATACCAATTATCACGACTGCAACGTCTTCAGTTTTTGAGATATGTGTCCTCATAAATGGAATTCAATTCCCCTCCCCAAGTTTATTTTCTCCCTAAAATGCGCGTTTCTTTATTTTAAAGGAGATTCCAAATACCAATTTTCACGTCTGTATCAACTTTAGTTTTCATAAGATATAAGTATTCTCATACAAATAATTCAATAAACTTTTGAATTCTTTCACCCCCCTTAAGTAGATTTTCCGAAATTAAAAGAATATATGTCACCGGTACTTTACTTTTAAAGAGAATTCCCAACACCCATTTTCATGTCTGCAACATCTTTAGTTTTTGAGATATAAGTAGACCCATACAAATAATTTAACTAAGTTTTCCAGTTTTTCACCCCCGCCTAAGTGGATTTTCCGAAAACAGAAAATATGCACTTCTTTATGAGATTCCAATCATCAGTTTTTACGTCTGTAACGTCTTTAGTTTTTGAGATAGCAATATCCTAATAAAAAGAATTCAACCTACTTTTCAGTCCTTTCTAGCCGCCCCTCCCCCCCAACCACCAATTGGATTTTCCGAAAACAAAAAATAAGTTTCCCTTATTTTGAAAGAGATTAAAAATACCAATTTTCACTTCTGTAACATGTTAAGTATTTGAGATATACTGTAGATATGCTCATTGTAAAAATTCACCCCCCCTTTTTAGTTCCCCTTAAGTGGATTTTCGGAAAAAATTATCTATGTTTCTTTACTTTTACAGGATATTTCAAGTACCGGCTTTCAAGTCTGTAACATGTTAAGTGTCTGAGATATATTGTAGGCCTAGATATATATATATATATATATATATATATATATATATATATATATATTTTAATCCCACCCCATTTGTCATTCCCGTTCACCCCCTATTCATTGGATTTTTCAAAAACAAAAATTACGTGTTTTTTATTTTTAAAGGAGATTCCAAATACTAATTTTCATGTGTGTAACATCTTCAGTTTTTGAGATATAAGTATCCTCATAAAAGGTATTCAACCAAATTTTCCCCTTTTTTCACCCCCCTTAATGGGATTCTGCGAAAACAAAAAAAAACACTTGTTTCTTTAAATGAGATTCCGAATACCAAGTTTTACATTTGTAAACTTGTAAGTTTTTGATAAAGATATCCTTATTTAAAATTTTCACCCGCCTTTTCACCCCATTAGCGACGGAATACCCGAAAATCCTTCCTTAGTGGATTTTCCGAAAACAAAAAGTACGTGTACACATATTTTTTTGTTTTCGGAAAATCCCAATAGGAGGGGTGAAAAAAGGGGTTGAATGCCTTTAATGATGATACTGAAGATATTACAGACCTGAAAATTGGTATTTGGGATCGCCTTTAAAAATAAATGAAATGTATTTTTTGTTTTTGGAAAATCCAATTAATGGGGGTTGACAAATTGGGGTGAATTTTTAGAAAGACTATATCTACAGTATATCTCAGAAACGTAAAATGTTACAGACGTAAAACTTGGTATTCGAAATCTCCTGCAAATGTAAAGAAATATAGGTGATTTGTTTCCAGAAACTCCACTTAACGGAAACTAAAAAGGCAGTGAAATTTTAAAATGAGCATGTCTACAGTATATCTCAAAAACTTAACATGTTACAGAGTGAAAATGGAATTTTATCTCTATTAAAAATAAACATGTATTTTTTTCGAAAAAACACCGGGGGTTGGGGGGGGGGGTAAAGGTGACTGAAAATGGGCTTGAATTCTTTTAATTAGGATACTGATATCTCAAAAACTGAAGATGTTACAGACATGAAATTTGATATTTGGAATCTCCTTTAAAAATAAAGAAGCACCTATTTTTTGTTTTCAGATATCCACTTAAAGGGGGGGGGGGGAGAAGTGAAACATTAGTTGAATTATTTGTGTGAAGATACTGTTAGCTCAAAAACGAAAGATTTTGCAGACGTGAAATTTGGAGTTTGGAATCTGCTTTAAAAGTAAAGAAACACGTATTCTCGGAAAATCCAATGAAGGGAGGGGGTGGGGGTGAAATAATTGATAAAATTAATTGGATTACTTGTATGAGGATACTTACATCTAATGAAAACTAAAGTTGTTACAGATGTGAAAATTGGTATTTGGGTCTCCTTTAAAAACAAAGAAAACGCGTTTATTGGGGAAAATCATCTTGGGGGCGGGGGTGAAGAGGAGTTCCATTCCTTATTGAGGACACATATCTCAAATACTGAAGATGTTAGAGTCGTGACAATTGGTATATAGAAGATCCTTTACTAATAAACAAGCATTTTTGCCGGAAAATTCAGTTAATGGGAGGGGGTGAAAGAAAGAGAAAAAAGTGAATTATTTTTATGGGGATACTTATAGCCTGTCTCAAAACTGAAGGTAACAGACGTGAACATTGGTATTTGGAATCACCTTTTAACATGAAGACAAACGTCTTCTATCTTTTCTTTGGAGGGGGGGGGGGTAAACCAACTTAACGGAGGCGGGATGAAAAAGGAGTTGAGACCAATTGATTTTACTGTTCATAATGTACTACGTGATTCTGATCATAAACCGATATTTTTTAATCTTTGCTGGGTTTGTTTTCAAGAGCCATCTTTTCCTTTGGAGAACTTAAAGTTACATTACAGTAGATTCTCCTGGCATATAAATTGTACCGGGTGGTACACCTCCCCGCCGCTAATTCAAATATTGCGCCAGTGGAAACTCCTCTACAGGAGAAAGCCTGAACTTTAACAAACTGAATTAACTCAACGGTTTTTCGGAAGATGTCACTACTGTAAATTTGGTAATTTTGAAGTGTTCTGAACTGTGTCTATTTTGATTTGTGTTTGTTTGCTCCGTATCAAGAAGTTTGGACATTCTCTAACAGATGTCTCTACCAAAACTTTGACAACGCACTCTGGTGTAAAGGAATGAACTTTCTTGAAGAAATTTAGCATTCATAAGTTTTGTTTTTACTAAATTTTGTTCTGTGGTTTGGGGGTTGGCAACAGTTATCCTTCTTCCCGCCCGTTTTGAATGTAACCAATCATGAATTTACGTAATTAATTTTCCACCAATACGGTGTTTCTTCCTCGTCTTGTGTATTAGTTTTTGCTGTTGGCCAATAAAAGTTTGTGGGCGGGTTGTTATCATTCATGAAAGGTCTCGAATGTTCCACGAGGGTATATAAACTGCTGATTTTCTTGTCTCGGTGCTACTTCAGTAACATCTTTCTTAGTGTGTGGATATGTAGCAGGGGGCGGGAAGCGCCTCCTTCTCCAAGCAGCAGTTCATCTACAAGGTAATGGCCTGTTAACATCTTCATTTCTTGCTAGCTCAGCAGTTTAACACTCGGGGAGGGTTCGAAACCTTTAGTATGTAACCTACCCTTTTAAAATGTAAATTCTTTTCTGTCTATCTACAAATTACAAATCGGTAAAGTGGGGATAGAGAGTGCTTCACCCTCTCGAACTCCCCTTCATTTTGAATTTGAGGTGACTATGTTTTTGTAACCGTTTTTCTCTTCCTTCTTAAAGTCTTAAACTTATTTTGCCGACTAGTCACCTCCATAGATTGGGATTAGCCCCTGTATCACCGGCCTAGCGCCACACAGGTTTTTAGACAAAAACTTGGTGTAGGAGTGCAAGTTATCGCCTCCATTCTTTTTGTATATTTTGGGCCATTTTTCTTAACCTGTTTGTTTTCTTCATGCGAAGGCCCCGTAGGTTGGGTATTAATTACCCCTGTTTCCTTGTGTGCCTTAAGGGCAGATAGAAATGAAGTTTGTTGTAGCCTTTGTTAGGCTTGTAAAATCGAGAGCGGGACAGCTCTTTATAGTGTTGTGGTAAAAGTGCCTTAGAGATGTTTGGGATGTAAAATTGGGAGCTAATGCTCCATGTAATTAAGGGTGTTCTGCCCTTTGATATCTTCTTATTGTGAGCTGAGAGCTCAGAAATTATTTTTGGGGCTCGAAGCCCAGATCTTGTAATAACCCCCTAAATCTTGTGATTTCTTTGTATCTAATTTTGGCTTGTTGTTGACTTGTTAAGTTTACAAATTCTATGTCATCATTGTTAAGTTTTGAAAATATAACCTTTGTTAAAGTTTTAAATTAATTTTAATTTTGTAGTTGAGACCTATTCCCGCCCGCACCTTCTTTCACCTCTAACTACCACGGATAACTCTGTAACAAGCGGTAGCAGAGCGTGGTTGAATGGGTCTCAATTTAGCCCCTTTTGATGGCTAAACATTGGTTTCGATTCGAACTCTAACAATTTTCTCAGTTGCTGTAATTTTTTTTATTTTTCTAAAATGTTTCTGTCGTCATGTCCGGCCCTCGCGACGTCCTCCATCCCGGCTATTTGCGCAAGGAGGAATTGATCTATGAATTAACAATTAGAAATATGCAATCTGGAGGCACGGTTGCAGTAGATACCAATAAGCTTAAAGAGTCCCTTGATTTGCCTAATGCCATCCCCACTTTGGGAGAGAAAGAGATTGACGATGCTCTCTCCACGATCACTGACAATACTACTGAGCTAGCATCTGTAGTTAGTTTTTTTGAAGTAAGTGATCCATCTCCTAATCAACTCAAAAGAGTACAGGCCAGGTTGTACCACTTTTATAGTAGGGTGTGTGATCTATTGTCCCTGAAGTTAAATGACCTTCAGGGTAAGGAAGCTAGTGCCGTTGCCGAAAACTCGTCTAAAATGTCTAGTAAAGTTAGCCATTTGTTATCTGGATCTGCTATTCCAAAAACCGACCAGCCTCTGGTAGTAAATATTTAAGTGGGGAGGATTCCTCTAAAGAGGAAGGAAGTAGTACTGCGGAGGCTACCCAACGAACATCTGCCCCATTAGAAACAGTCCGATCGTCGCATGTCCATTCCACCCTTCGTGTTAAATAATGCACCTTGTGAATCTGCTTCTCCGCCACTTAGGCCCCTTCCTACTACGTCACCGGGTTTCAGCAGTTTGCCCCATCCTTTAGCAATGTTGCTCAGAGGTATTTCTAAGTTTTCTGTTAACTCTACCAGTGACGTCATTTCATTTCTAAGATTTTTCGTTGAGTTTCAGGATCATGCACTTGTTTTTCTCTTACTCCGAGTCAAATCCTTCAAATCATTTACCCTTATTCCATTGGTGTCCTCTCAGACAAGACAGTTAGGGCAATTGCTGAACAATCATCCATAGAAGACTTCCACGCCCATTTATTAGCAAACTTCATTCCGGCTAGGGATAGGTCATCACTAATTCAAAAGTATTATTACAGAGTACAGCGCTTAGATGAAAATCTTGCCGATTTCATACAAGACATCAAATTCTATACTAGGGTGTTTGCTCTTCACTTCCCTGAAGATCAAATTGTACAGGCTATTGTGGAAGGTCTTTCTCCATCATACCGATCATACTTGTGTTTTGCGTCGCGTCCGCAAACTTTCGCCGAGTTAGAGGCTATGGCTGTCAGCCGAAGGAGTTAGATATGCCGACACACTACGTGTGGCGAGGGAGCCCCCTCCTTCTTTCAGTAATCCTCGGCCTCCACCTCGCCGACCAGTCACTCCCCGTAAATGTTACGCTTGTGGGTCGCCTGACCATCTTCGGAACAAGTGTCCATTAATTAAATCTAGTGGCATAAGGAATGGAGCAGGGTCATCCCAAGGCTGTTTTAAATGCGACGCGTTTTCACATATTGCTAAGAACTGCCCTAATGCTAACAGCACCCCCTCCTGCTCAACTTCGGATGCAGTTTCCACCAACAATCAAAAGTGACTAGTGGCTCCGGCTGAGTCGGTAGATTCATCCTTTCAAGTCTCAGCACAAGTTAAATCTGACGAAAATGCAGGAAAAAGTCAGAACTATTCTACATTCCCATTTGAATGTCCCACTGAATGTCTTAGGATTGCGGCGGATTCACCCGCACATGTTCCCTTCCTCAAAATTGAATTAAATAATGAACCTGTAACAGCTCTATTAGATTCAGGCAGTGTTTGTTCCATTATTTCGGCTGAATGGTATTCCAAATTAAAATCTATTTTTAAACTTCCTGATTTTTGTTCGACTTCGGTTCATTATGTTTCGGCAAATTCCTCTCCATTAGAAATTTTAGGTTTTTTGTATGCCAAACTTCGTATATCTAAATATACTTGGAAATTTAAACTGTTTGTGGCTAAGCACTTCTCTCGCCCCATTATATTGGGAGCAGACTTCATGTCTCACACTGGTCTAGTGCTCGATCTTCAGAGCAAGTCGTGCACGTTCAAATTTGCTTCGAATTGTAAAATCCCCTTATTGAAATGTAGTTCCGTGTCATGATCATCTATTTCGCCTACCCAGGATGAGATGTTGTTAGATCTCAGACATCTACATGAGGAGCAGGCTGATAGTATTCGTAAGTTGTGTCAGTCGTTTCCAGAGGTGTTCTCTGATACTCTTGGTGTTACTGACCTTATTCAATACAAGATTGAGGTTACGGATTCGATTCCAGTCCGGTTTCCGCCTTATAGGCTGTCTCCACCTAAAATGAAAGCTTTGAAAGAAATCGTAGATCAGATGTTGAAGGATGGTATTATTCGGCCCTCTAAGTTGACGTATTCTTCGCCTATTTTTCTAGTCCCGAAACACCAAGGTGGCTTCAGGCCTGTGATTGATTATATGGCTCTCAATCGGAAGGTGGTGTTACAATCTGTGCCCCTTCCCGACCTTCATTCTTGTTTTTCATGGTTTCGTAAAGCTAAGTTCTTCACCATCTTGGAACTCAATCAGGCGTATAATCAGATCCCTCTAGCTGAAGAATCCAAACATCTGACAGCTTTTGCCACGGATTGGAACTTGTATGAGTACAACCGCGTGCCTTTCGGGCTCCCCACGGGAGCAGCTGTGCTTACGAGGTTACTAGACAGGGTCTTCTCCGACATTAAGTTTGAGTACCTGTACCACTATCTTGATGATGTCGTCGTATTTTCGGAGACCTTCGAAGAACACCTAGATCATCTGAAAGAAGTTCTCAATCGCCTTCGTAAGGCTAGGTTAACTGTGAAGTTGTCCAAGGTCGCCTTCGCTAAGCCTTCCATGTCATTTCTAGGGCATATTGTATCGCCCGATGGCGTCGCAGTGGATCACTCTAGAACACAGGCCATCCGCGAGTTCAAACCTCCTAAGGACATCAAACGTATTGCCAGATTCATTGGCATGGTGAATTTCTTCAGGAAATTGATTCCTAACTTCGCTAACAGAGCGGCGCCCTTGGACCTTCTTCGTAGGAAAGGCGTCAAATTTGAGTGGGGGCTTTCTCAACAAGCCGCATTCGAAGACCTCAAATTAGCTCTCTGTAATGCCCCTGTCCTCGCTATGCCCGATTTCTGTAAGAAATTCATCGTCCAAACCGACGCGTCGTCGTCGGCGGTGGCAGCAGTCCTTCTTCAAGAGACTGAACTAGGGAGGCGACCCATCGCCTACGCATCTAGGACACTTTCGGCTCAAGAAGCCAAGTATTCCATCTATGAACTTGAGGGTTTGGCTGTCTTGTTTGCTCTAGAAAAGTTCCGCCTGTATCTGGAACATGTCAAGTTCGACTTGGAAACGGATAACCAAGCCTTAAGCTGGGTCCTAGCTAGGTCGCGTCGTACTGGTCGTATAGCCCGGTGGGCCATCCGAATTTCTGCCTTCCAGTTTGACGTTAGGCATATTAGAGGAACTGAAAACGTGGTGGCTGACGGACTAAGCCGTATGTTTTCTAATGATGTAGAGACCTCCGAACAGGTTGATAGTTCTTCACCTCCCGAGTCCATACTACCTGTGGTTAATGCCATTCTAATAGATGCTCCCATGTTGTTTAGGGATCTTGAAAAATATCAACGTGAAGATCCAACGCTGGCCCCAATCATGGAAACCCTTTCTTCTGGGGAACATGTCGTCCCTTATGTACTGAGGAATGGTGTTTTATGTTGCCCGTCGCGGCATGATAATAAGATGAAAGTGGTGGTTCCGGCCGTCCTTGTGCCCATGACCTTCAAGTACTATCATGAGACCCCATTGGGGGAAATTTAGGCATCTTCAAAACTCGTGAAAAGATCCGTGAAATGTTCATCTGGAAAGGTATGGACGGTGAAATTCGTGAACTAGTAAAGGCTTGTAAATCTTGCTTGCTTAGTAAACCCACCATGTCCACCAAGGTAGGCCTATTGTCTTCTCATCAAGCATCGCGACCAATGGAACGTCTGTATATCGACTAAGTCGGACCCTTCCCCCAGTCAAAGGGGAATGCCAACAAGTTCATTCTTGTGTGTGTAGATGGCTTCACTAGATTCTCATGGTTATTTCCGACTAAGCTAGCTACTGCTCAGTCCACCATTTCCTGTTTAAATTCTATCTTTGCTTCTTTTGGTCCTTGTCAATATATCGTGTCCGACAACGCTAAAGCTTTCACTTCGAATCTTTTCCGTAAATTTTGTTTTGATGTAGCCATCTCGCATGCAACTCCTTCTGCGTACTATCCTCAACCATCTTTAGCTGAACGGGTCAATCGTAACCTGAGGTCGGCTCTTATTGCCTATCATCACGACGATCATTCTAGGTGGGACACGTCCCTGCATTGGTTATCTTTTGCTTTGAATTCGGCGGTTCATGAATCTAATAAGTGTACTCCAGCTTCTTTGATGTTTAAGTTTGTTCCCAACACGCCGCTCTCTAACCTTTGGTCTCTTAACGATATTCTACCTGAGACAATAGATCCAGATAATATTAGAGATCTCTGAAAGAAGGCCAAGGCCAATCTTAAAATTTCTCATGAAAAGGTTAGGGAAAGATATGATCGTGGACGGAGGCCCACCAACTTAAAGTTAGGAGAGCAAGTTATGGTCAAGAATTTTGTTCCCGCGGGCAAGCTTGCCCCCAGATTTCATGGGCCGTGCATCATTTTAGATTTCCTTACCCCGGTGACGTTGTTACTAAGCAATCCAGCCACCGAGAGGATATTTAGGGTTCACCTGCCGCAGGTGAAGCCTGTATAATTTCCGTGCTAACCTTGTCTTTATAACTTTGTAAGAATCCTGAAGGTTATATTTTTAGTTTCATTTTAAGGCCTTCTGCCTCTTATTGTTTTACATTTGGTTGAATCTGCCTTGTATAAATTGTGTGAAACCTTCCCTGAAGTTACTCTGCTGTCCCCTCCATATGGCCATTACCACGCTCCCGTCTTCTGCTAAACCACACCTGTGGCAAAATAATAAAAGTTTCCACGCCGCTGGCCCCACAGCCTCAACCATAACGACTGTACCCTAAAAACATTTCTGTCCAACACAAATTCTGCCGCCGAGATCTTACTGTTTCAGTGCCCTTCAGCCGTGCGGCGCCGTACTGCCACTGAGGTGGAGTACGGGCCCACTCCACTCCAGCGAGGTCAACCTGGGTACGGCGCGCCGGAGCCCTACTTCCGGCCAAGGCTGATGTGTGGCGCACCACCCGCAAGCTACTTATGGACTGTAAACAAACGTCGCATCTGCGGCGTGCAGCACGACTACCCCTCTCATAGTGCGGGAGAGCGGTATCTCAGGGTACTTAAAGGGGTCCGAGCGGCCTCCTCTGGACACAGGCAGCGGCGGCAGGTCTTGCCGTCAAAGTAATCGGCAACTAATGTACTTATTCAGCTACATGGACATTCCATATCCACAATTACTACGTTTTCGGATTCAACATCAACATCTGGTGGACTTAGAAAATTCTTTTTTTCTTCTTCCAAGAATTAAAGTTCTCCTTTGGAATTCAACTACTACAACCATAGAGACCTTTCATCAAAAGCTACTACAAAGAAATTCCAAAACTGGATTTTATTTAATCCCACTTATATCAAACAACTTCTGAGACCTTCGACTATTGAAAAGTTATATTTTTTCTCTTCTAAATTCTTCAAATCCTTAGCAAAAACTTGGACTTTTTTAAAACAACTTTTTTTCTTCTGTGTCACCCCTTGGAAGGACTTTTTTTTGGGGGGGAGGGCTGTACCGGGTGGTACACCTCCACTCCGCTAATTCAAATATTGCGCCTGTGGAAACTCCTCTACAGGAGAAAGCCTGAACTTTAACAAACTGAATTAACTCAACGGTTTTTCGGAAGATGTCACTACTGTAAATTTGGTAATTTTGAAGTGTTCTGAACTGTGTCTATTTTGATTTGTGTTTGTTTGCTCCGTATCAAGAAGTTTGGACATTCTCTAACAGATGTCTCTACCAAAACTTTGACAACGCACTCTGGTGTAAAGGAATGAACTTTCTTGAAGAAATTTAGCATTCATAAGTTTTGTTTTTACTAAATTTTGTTCTGTGGTTTGGGGGTTGGCAACAGTTATCCTTCTTTCCGCCCGTTTTGAATGTAACCAATCATGAATTTACGTAATTAATTTTCCACCAATACGGTGTTTCTTCCTCGTCTTGTGTATTAGTTTTTGCTGTTGGCCAATAAAAGTTTGTGGGCGGGTTGTTATCATTCATGAAAGGTCTCGAATGTTCCACGAGGGTATATAAACTGCTGATTTTCTTGTCTCGGTGCTACTTCAGTAACATCTTTCTTAGTGTGTGGATATGTAGCAGGGGGCGGGAAGCGCCTCTTTCTCCAAGCAGCAGTTCATCTACAAGGTAATGGCCTGTTAACATCTTCATTTCTTGCTAGCTCAGCAGTTTAACACTCGGGGAGGGTTCGAAACCTTTAGTATGTAACCTACCCTTTTAAAATGTAAATTCTTTTCTGTCTATCTACAAATTACAAATCGGTAAAGCGGGGATAGAGAGTGCTTCACACTCTCGAACTCCCCTTCATTTTGAATTTGAGGTGACTATGTTTTTGTAACCGTTTTTCTCTTCCTTCTTAAAGTCTTAAACTTATTTTGCCGACTATTCACCTCCATAGATTGGGATTAGCCCCTGTACCACCGGCCTAGCGCCACACAGGTTTTTAGACAAAAACTTGGTGTAGGAGTGCAAGTTATCGCCTCCATTCTTTTTGTATATTTTGGGCCATTTTTCTTAACCTGTTTGTTTTCTTCATGCGAAGGCCCCGTAGGTTGGGTATTAATTACCCCTGTTTCCTTGTGTGCCTTAAGGGCAGATAGAAATGAAGTTTGTTGTAGCCTTTGATAGGCTTGTAAAATCGAGAGCGGGACAGCTCTTTATAGTGTTGTGGTAAAAGTGCCTTAGAGAGGCTTGGGATGTAAAATTCGGAGCTATTGCTCCATGTAATTAAGGGTGTTGTGCCCTTTGGTATCTTCTTATTGTGAGCTGAGAGCTCAGAAATTATTTTTGGGGCTCGAAGCCCAGATCTTGTAATAACCCCCTAAATCTCGTGATTTCTTTGTATCTAATTTTGGCTTGTTGTTGACTTGTTAAGTTTACAAATTCTATGTCATCATTGTTAAGTTTTGAAAATGTAACCTTTGTTAAAGTTTTAAATTAACTTTAATTTTGTCGTTGAGACCTATTCCAGCCCGCACCTTCTTTCACGTCTAACTACCACGTATAACTCCGTAACATAAATAAAAATTTAATAGTAATAGTAATAAGTAATAATAGGAAGACAACCAAACAGATCACACTCTTCGACAATGATAAACTTCGGCAAAGGGTCGAGGAGTTCCAGGAGAAGTCTAGACCAAATGACTTTGACTTTAACAACGCCAAAAGTCTCCTTGTTGAGGCCGCCAAAGACGTTGCAGAAGTCAAGAGAAGCAAAAAGCATGCCTGGTGGAATAGTACCTGCGAATTAGTCCTCCAAGAAAGACTCAATGCGTGGAAACAGTACCACTCTACGAAATCAGAAAATGATTGGGAAACCTACAAAACCCAACGTGCCCAAGCAGCTAGGGTGTTCAGAACTGAGAAACGTAAATACGAAAAATCTCTCATTGAAATGATAGAACAAAACTTTAGGAAGAATGAAAGCAGAGAGGACTACAGAGCCTTCAAACGCAAACTCACTGGCTATAAACCACCATCTCTATGCTTTGAGCGAACGGACGGCACACTGGCGACGTCAAATGAAGAAAATTGCAGCATTCTGGCAGATTACTTCAAGAATTTACTTAATTGCTCTAAACCGCAAAGCGCCATTGAGACCAAGGAACCCTTACTCAGGTGCCCAGATTCCAGACCACCCGAAAGAGATGAAATCAAGCGCCACTTGCCCGTCTCAAAAATAACAAAGCGCCGGGGGGAAGACTCAGTAGTAGCAGAACTATGGAAATATGCCCCAGAAGAATCACTTGATATCTTGCAAAAGCAAATAGAAGAAATTTGGAACAAGGAGACCCTACCCGAAGATTGGAAAATAGCTTTGATCCATCCATTACACAAAAAAGGCAGCATGAAGAACATCAACAACTACAGAGGAATATCTTTGCTACCCGTGACTTACAAAATTCTATCACTTGCCATCCTGGAGCGTTTGGAAGCACAAGTCGAACATCAAATAGGTGAATACCAAGGAGAGTTCAGAAAAGGTCGCTCAACAGCTGAACAGATCCAAAATCTCAAAACGATCATCAGATATTGTACACTAAGGTCCAAGCAGTATGTGTCTGTCTTTGTGGACTTTAAGAAAGCGTACGACTCCATTGACCGGGAAGTCCTGCTAAACATCTTAAATGAATTTGGAGTTGATTTGAAACTGGTGGCATTAATTAGAGCCACCCTGACCGATACAAAATCCAAGGTGAAGTTCCACGGATGTCTCTCGCATTCCTTTGACATCAAAACAGGAGTCCGACAAGGTGATGGGCTATCCCCGATACTCTTCAACTG
Source organism: Anabrus simplex (assembly GCF_040414725.1). Taxonomy (NCBI): domain Eukaryota; kingdom Metazoa; phylum Arthropoda; class Insecta; order Orthoptera; family Tettigoniidae; genus Anabrus; species Anabrus simplex. The sequence goes on along the minus strand of NC_090266.1, from coordinate 944,297,628 downwards.
TGTTCTGAAAAGATCATCAGAACCTGGCGGGTGAGATTACAGGAAACCAACTACAGTCCATTGTGAATAGGAACCAAATCCAAGGGGATCGCAACAGGCTGCTTAGCATTTGCCGATGATATTGCTGTTCTCTCAACCGACATAGAAACCGCTAGAACTCAAGTTGAAATTTTAAAGGAAATTGCCGAACAAACTGGTTTGCAGATATCGTTTGAGAAAACAGAAGTAATGACTAACATCAAAGAGGCTCCACCAAAACTCCATACAAAATACGGGGACATCACCCGAGTAGACAAATTCAAATACCTGGGTGAGATCATCATGAAAAATGGACTGGACAAAGAAGCACTTCAGGAGCGAGTACGCAAACTGGAAATAGCCTACCAAACATCCCGCACAATCTACAACAAAGAATGCCTTTCCCAAAACACCAAGATACGTCACTATGAAACAGTTCTGAAGCCAGTAGTTCTATATGCAGCCGAAACCCTGTCTCTAAATGCCAACAAAGGACTCCTTGAAGAACTGAAGAAAAGTGAACGCAAAATTTTGAGAGGAATCTTGGGATCAAAGTACAGAAATGGAATCCATCAAAAGAGATCCAACAAGGAAGTCTACAGCAAAATAGAGAAAATTACCGACACAATCAGAAGAAGACGGGCACGATTTTACGGTCATCTGAAAAGAATGGACAGAAGAAAGTTAACTAAAGAAATCTTTCACTTTTTTGATTCAAACCCCAAAACCACAATTCCCTGGTTTAGAAATACCAAAGAAGACCTGCAAATGCTACATATCTCAGCTGAAGACGCCTTTAACAGAGATCTCTTTCGCAAGAAAATATTGACGAACGGGCTAAACCGAGACGAGCAACCGAAGAGAAGACATTGCCCCTTGGACAGGGGAGCGTAAGCAGGCCCACTCACAAAGAATGAGGGAAATTTGGGCTCTAAAGAAGGCCAAGTTCAGTGTCAAATGCAACAAGACTTAACGTGGTCCTTGATGGCCCCAGCGAATTATATACAGGGTGTTAGGGGTATACGTGCAGATATTAAGCTAGACGGCAAAGAAAAATACATCTCACAATATATGCTATGTACTTTTTACCTTGTCCTATTAGTTTGCCCATAACTGAGCCAAATATTTCAGGACCTAATGTGTTTTGAACGGCCGTAGCAGGATATGCCGGTTACGTCATTCTGTCCACGCGTAGTGGAAGTACAGTAGCAGAGTATAGGGCTTGTTGAACCTGTTTCTTATCGCAGGCCAACGCATGTTGTTGTGCACTTCCCCTAAAGCCTTGGCAAGTAGGAGAGGATGACTCACGTGCCAAGCCACTTGCTGTACTCGAGAAGCGGTCTAGGGTACTCTGTGTGAAATGTACACAGAATTCTTACAGTGACCTCGAAGATACGTACCAGCACATACATGCGAATCAAGTATTGTGTAGTTGTGTGTGATTTTTAAGACGTCAATGGCATTACTCAGTGATCCCAGCTGACAAAATGAAAGGAAATAGTTAATAAGTAAATTAAAAATGAGCGCAACATTTCTGTGCTCTTATTGCGACAGTCCACGATGAATTTCTGACAATAGACAATGCGAGTTTTCTATGCTTATTCATAAACTTTTCAGGTCAGTGAAAGGACGGTGGACACTGAAAGAAAAGGCTGTAAGTATTCAGTCATACTGTTATTAATGAGACAGATTTCAAAAACCGTAGCTGCAAATATGCGTGAACATTGCTCGAAGGAAAAATAGCTACTGTGGATTTGCTTTGCTAGTTACTTTACGTCGCACCGAGACAGATAGGTCTTATGGCGACGATGGGACAGGAAAGGGCTAGGAGTGGGAAGGAAGCGGCCGTGGCCTTAATTAAGGTACAGCCCCAGCATTTGCCTGGTGTGAAAATGGAAAACCACGAAAAACCATCTTCAGGGCCGCCGACAGTGGTGTTCGAACCTGCTATCTACCGAATACTGGATACTGGCCGCACTTAAGCGACTGCAGCTATCGAGCTCGGTCTACTGTGGAATTGCCGCCGGGCATTTCTAATGGAAGGCTTATTCTTCTTTTTCCTAATCATTTTACCCTCCAGGGTTGGTTTCCGGACTCACCACTACCGCCTCAAGGGCAGTGTCCTGGAGCGTGAGACATTTTCCTAATCTGTTTACCCTCCAGGGTTGGTTTCCGGACTCACCTCTACCGCCTCAAGGGCAGTGTCCTGGAGCGTGAGACATTGGGTCGGGGGATACAACTGGGGAGAATGACCAGTACCCCGTCCAGGCGGCCTCACCTTCTATGCTGATCAGGGGCCTTGCGGGGGAATGGGGAGATTGGAAGGGATAGACAAGGAAGAGGGAAGGAAGCGGCCGTGGCCTTAAGTTAGGTACCATCCCGGCATTTGCCTGGAGAAGTGGAAAACTACGGGAAACCACTTTCAGGATGGCTGAGGTGGGAATCGAACCACCTCTACTCATTTGACCTCCCGAGGCTTAATGGACCCCGTTCCAGCCCTCGTACCACTTTTCAAATTTCGTGGCGGAGCTGGGAATGGAACACGGGCCTCTGGGGGGTGGCAACTAATCAAACTAACCACTATACCACAGAGGTGGACAGAAGGCTAATTACTGGACAGTAAGTGCCGATAGGTAATGTAACGGACCCGTTTAATTAAAACTTCCGTAATAATAATGTTACTACTACTACTACTACTACTACTACTACTATCTTAACGTTTCACTAACTAATTTTCACGGTTTTCGGAGACGCTGAAGTGCCAGAATTTTGTACCGCAGTACTTTTTTAAATGCAAGTAAATCCACAGACACGAGACAGGCGTATTTCAGCACCTTCAAATACCACCGAACTGAGCCGCCATCGAACCTGCCAAGGTGGGATCAGAAGACCAGCGCTCTATCGTCCGAGCTACTCAGACCGCCATTGGAGCTTAGAGTAAGTTGATCGTGCGGTTAGGGGCGCGCAGCTGTGAGCTTGTATTCTAGTGATAGTGGGTTCGAACTCCACTGTCGGCAGCCAGGAAGATGGTTTTTCGTAGTTTCCCATTTTCACATCAGGGAAATGCTGGGACTGTACCTTTAGTAGACTTCGAACGCTTCCTTCCCACTTGTATCCCTTTTCTCTCCCATCGTTGCCGTAAGACCTATTTGTGTCGGTGCGACGTAAAACAATCTGTAAGTACATGTTTCGGTAATTTCGGAGACATGTCTGCAATTATAATATTAATAATAATTCGGACCTGTTAAAAGTTCACTATTTTCTTTAGGGTTTTCTGACAGATTACGAGCTACGATGTTTGAGTGGGGCGATTAACTTTTATTTTCATAATAGTTAGTAATAATAGACTAACACAGTTTTTATAATAATATTGTTACTGGCTTTTCGACGGATGCAAGCTGACAGCTGCGCGCTCCTAATCGCACGGCCAACTCGCCCAGTAATAATAATAATAATAATAATAATAATATTAATAATATTAATAATCATAATAATAATAATAATAATAATAATAATAATACATCTTTACGTGCCAATGGAGACGCGCGGTGTCAGAATTTTGCCCACAGGTATTCTTTAACGTGCCTGTAATCTACCGATCAGAAGCGGTCGTATTTGAGCACCTTGAAATACCAGCGGACTGAGCCAGGATCGAGCCTGCTAAGTTCATGAAACCAGTGCTTGAACAGTCTGAGCCACTCAGCCTGGCAACGTTTATTTTGATACGTTTAATAGGCACTGCAAAATCAGCAGTAAGCTAGAAGGCTTTCATTTACATTTAAACATGTTCTCTTCGGTTGGAAGCACGAAAGGAAGGTACGTCTAATTCATTTATGTTCAAAACATGTCCCTTACTTGTATGAAGTAAAACGTTCGTTGTGTTTTGACATTTCAGTTCCGATACTACTCACTTGGAAATCATATCCCATGCATTCTTTCGTTGACGTAATAAACTTTATTTACATAGACGTCAACGCGGGATGTTTCTGCATACGGCGAGGTGCACTCCCAAAAGACCATGATATTGAAATCGCACTGTGGGAAAATATTCCACGTAAGCAGTTCGACAAAAGCACTAAACGTGTCTCGTGCCGATTCCGTTGTCTGCTGTACCTAGGGAAGGGGATGTGGCTGGACGGGTTCCCCGCCCCTACATGAAACCGGTCTGTCTGACCTTGACCTGAATAACAGCTGTCAGAGATGCGAATTTATTATCGTCCGTACTAGTACGCGAGTTACTTCGTAGTAGTAGAATCAGTAGTATTACTTGAATAATGCCAGTGTATGAATACCACGAATACCATGATCTGCTGCTAGTGTATCTTGTGGCAGAACAGAACACGGGTCGCCCTTCATGAATCTATCGGGAAAGGCTTCGAGCAATTTATATTTTGTTTTTTATTCACCACGAGTTAAAACAGAGGACACTTTGATTTTAAGGGCCGATGACATTAAGACAGCAATCATCATCATCATCATCATCGTCGTCGTCATCATCATCATCATCACGTATAAATATTCAATAAAATAATTGTTTTATATTCATCATTACTGAAATAGGAAGTATAAGTTAACATTTAACTTAAGAAGGTTGCCTAGAGTGTTTTGTTAATTTACAAAAGAAAAATTAAAATTTCTTTTAGTGTAAGGCAATCTGTATGTTTTTGTTTTCTAAACTGTTGTACTGTAATGTTTAACATAGGTACATTTTGTTGTTCACAGGCGTTTTCGTGTACGTTCGTAAATCCGTACTTTTCTATTCGAGATAGTCTTGTTACCGTCCACCTGGAATTACGGAGCCCGTACTGTATGGTAGTTATTTTTCTACAACAGAGTGTTACTCATGCGACTGTAGTTCCTACGACCACGCCACTCTTATGTCTGTGTCACTAATGTGCGCTTTGTTCGGCTCTGTACTGCTTGACCATGTGGCTCTCGTTACCTTCTTCTGCCACTTCTTCTATTGCAGCCTTATGTCTTATTCTACCGACATCATCTTAACACGCAGTAGCGTAATCTGTTGCGATTTACCGAGCTCGATAGCTGCAATCGCTTAAGTCCGGCTCCATGGCTAAATGGTTAGCGTGCTGGCCTTTGGTCACAGGGGTCCCGGGTTCGATTCCCGGCAGGGTCGGGAATTTAACCTTAATTGGTTAATTTTGCTGGCACGGGAACTGGGTGTATATGCCATCTTCATCATCAATTCATTCTCATCACGACGCGCAGGTCGTGGATACAGGTGCTTATGTACCACAACATCACCGGCTTTCAGGCCGGCTCCTTGGCTAAATGGTTAGCGTGCTGGTCCTTGATCACAGGGGTCCCGCGTTCGATACGCAGCGGGGTCGCGAATTCTAACCATCATAGGTTAATTTTGCCGGCACGGGGGCTGGTTGTGTGTGTTGTCTCATCATCAATTCATTCTCATTACGACACGCAGGTCGCCTACGAGTGTCAAATCGAAAGACCTGCTTCTGGCGAGCCGAACTTGTCCTCGGACACTCCCGGCACTAAAAGCCATACGAGATTTCATTTCAGCGTGGCCAGTGTCCATTATTCGTGAGATAGTGGGCTCGAACCCCTCTCTCGGCAGCCCAGAAGACGGTTTTCCGTGGTTTCCCATTTTTACACCAGGAAAATGCTGGGGCTATACCTTAATTAAGGCCACGGCCGCTTCTTTCCCTGTCCTAGCCTTTCCAGTCCCATCGTCGCCATAAGGCCTATCTGTGTAGGTGCGACGTAAAGCCAATAGCTGCTGCGATTTGTTATTAGCACCATCATAGTAAAATGTAATATAGTTGTGGCGGAATCTTCTTAGATACCTTCGATATCTGTGGATTGTGTATACTTTGATAACTCATCTGTACTCATGAAAGCGACCGTCGGCCTGGCGTTCAGGTTAATAGCTACATCTCTCTAACGCGTAACCTTGATTATGTTTCTTAGATTTGTTGATGTGTATGTTTGATGTTTATACCCAGTACGAGATTACAGCTGACTCATCCCCACGAGCTTGACCTGGTTCTCGTCTTAAGCATAGTAATCTGTAGGTAACTACTGCGTCCGATGCTAACTCACGTGACATACATTTCATCTTGTTTCCTCTTAAACCACGCGTATTTTACTATTTTCTTCCACGTATTTCACCTTTTAATTACGGTACCTGATAATAATAATAATAATAATAATAATAATAATAATAATAATAATAATAATAATAATAATAATAATAATAATAATTGCTTTACGTCCCACTAACTACACCGAGCTCGATAGCTGCAGTCGCTTAAGTGTTGCCAGTATCCAGTAATCGGGAGATAGTGGGTTCGAGCCCCACTGTCGGCAGCCCTGAAGATGGTTTTCCGTGGTTTCCCATTTTCATACCAGGCAAATGCTGGGGCTGTACTTTAATTAAGGCCACGGCCGCTTCCTTCCAACTCCTAGGCCTTTCCCATCCCATCGTCGCCATAAGACCTATCTGTGTCGGTGCGACGTAAAGCCCCTACAAAAAGACCTATCTGTGTCGGTGCGACGTAAAGCAAAATAGCAAAAAACTACTTGTACGGTTTTCTGAGACGCTGAGGTGCCCGAATTTAGTCCCGCACGAGTTCTTTTTATGTACCAGAAAATCTGCCGACACGAGGCTGACGTGTATTTGAGCACCTTCAAATACCACCGGACTGGGCCAGTAGTTGGAGTCAAAAGGCCTGCACCTCAACCGTCTGAGCCACTCAGCCCGGAAGGAGGTACGAAATATAGGTACGTTTAATTTATTTAGTTGTATAACATGTATTCATTTGAAACTAAACGTTCGATGTGTTTCGATAATTCAATTCCGATGCTACTCATTTGGGCATCCCATGACTGTTTTCGTTGGCGTAAGGAACTGCCATCTTTCTTCTACCTTTACGCAATGCACAACGGGGATCGTACCGTATTTCACGTCCTGGCGCGCTTATCCCAACCAATAATTATATCAGTCGTACTGGTCCCGCACCGATACAGGTTTTCAGGTCATTTCCATACTCACTAGACCACGGGGCTGATGACCACAGATATCCCAACCCCCTAAATGACAAAACAGCAAATGAACCAGTATTAACGCTGAGAATTCGGTACATCTTCAGGGTCCGAAACCGATGACCAGGGTTGTCTGAAGCCCCTAAGACGGAAACTAAATACTGACAACAACGAACCCAGTCTGGCGAGAATGTAACGTAATATGGCATACACTACTGTAGTAGTCACCTTCAGCTGTTATCATAGCTCAGTGGCTCTTAAACATAAAACCAGTTTGACAAGTATGTTACGTAACATCTCGTGCAATACATTGGCAGCGTTCAGCTGTTACAGTAGCACACTTGCTTGTAAACATAAACAGAAACCAGTTTGGCACGAATGGCGCGTGACTCGCCTGTTCTCAATGCGAAGCTATTCATTCACAAGAACAAGTCATACTACCTATTCTAAAAACATCGTATCTTTTTGCTCTCGAAAATAACTTCCGAGGATTACTAAAAGTTTGATATATAGTGGTTCGTCACATCGTTCTCTATTGCTAGAAGAAATATCTGCAGGTATACACCTAACACCCTGTATATATAATGTTATTTGCTTTACGTCCCACTAACTACTCTTTTACGGTTTTCGGAGATGCCGAGGTACCGGAATTTAGTCCCGCAGGAGTTCTTTTACGTGCCAGTAAATCTACCGACACGAGGCTGACGTATTTGAGCACCTTCAAATACCACCGGACTGAGCCAGGATCGAACCTACCAAGTTGGGGTCAGAAGGCCAGCGCCTCAACTGCCTGAGCCACTCAGCCCGGCAATAAAAATGTATACACATTTGAGATAAAGTATAGGAATAATTTTGACCGTGCAATTGTTCACCTCTATAATAATGCCAATAATGTACGGAAGTATATCATCCGTATTGCCAGAAATCCCGCGCACTTGCCTACGCGCGACAATGGTGCTGGTCACATTGTTAGCAATGACAATGGCAGCAGATGTAATTTCCCGCCAAGTAGTGGTCTTGCTTCTTGCTGCGGGGTCCAGACCATCAATAATAATAATAATAATAATAATAATAATAATAATAGTAGTAATAATGTTCTGGACCGTCGTCAAAATGTGCGGACCGCGCTGGAAACGGTTCCTGGCCGGGTAATGACTACGAATGCAGTCCGGCCACGGATTCAGTAACGCCAAGCCACCCAAGACGACACCAGCCGTATCTCCTCAAGGATTTGATCCATATTAAGAATGCTTATAGGAAAAGATGGCAAAGATTTAGGGACCCAACTGACCGGGCGGAATACTTGGAGCTAGCCCGGGAAGTACGAAATCGATTGCTGGAAAGAAAGGTTGAAAATGGGAGGAACTTCGCCGTAATCTCTCAGAAAACCAGTCAGATCGCGAATTTTGGCGGACTATATATAAAATGTTAAGCATTCAATTATGAGTTTCAGTATAATACCGTAGCGAAGCACGGATAACTTGCTAGTCTATATATATAAAGTAACATGTCCTGACTGACTGACTGACTGACTGGCTGACTGACTGACTGACTGACTGACTGACTGACTGACTGACTGACTGACTGACTGACTGATTCATCATCACCAAGCCAAAACTACTAGACAGAATGAAATGAAATTTTGGGAATGCATTTACATTATATTGTAGGTCTCACTAAGAGAGGATTTTTTACATTCCATGGCTAATGGGGTGAAAAGGGGGTTGAATTGTTTAAATGAGTATATGTAGATCTCAAAAACTTGACACTTTAGAGATGTAGAAATTGGTGTTTAGAATCTCCTTTAAAAATAAAGGAACGCGTGTTTTTTCCTTTTTTGAAAATCCTCTTAAGGGGGTGAAAAAGGGGTTCAGTTCCTTTTATGAGGATGCTTATATATAAAGAGCTGAAGATATTAGACATGAAAATTGGTCTTTGAAATCTCCTTTAAAAATAAAGAAACACTCCTTTTGTTTTCAGAAAATCCACTTAAGGGGTGAAAGAAGTGAAAATATGGGTAAATTCTTAAAATGAGTAAATCTACAGTATATCTGTAAAACTGAAGAAGTTACAGATGCAAAAACTGGTATTTGGAATCTACTTTAATAATAAGGAGACATATTTTTTGTTCTGTGAAAATCCACTTAAGGGGCGGAGGGGGGAGTTGAAAAGAAGTAAAGGAGATGAATTATTTTTATGAGGACACTTATATCTGTAAAACTGAATATGTTACAGACGTGAAATTTGCTATATATCTATATAATAGGCAATTGGCACCCATTAAGGAAGGGTTTCAAAAAATGCGGCCCCTAAGGGGATGAAACGGTGGTAAAACCTTTCAAGACCAAAATATTTATTCCTCCGAAACCATTGACCACACAAAGTTGAAATGGCACTCAATGATTGCTTCTTTATGTAGGCCTACTCAATGTTAAATAAGACAAGTTTAGAAATAAATTCAGCCCTTAAGGGTAAAATGGGAGTTAATACCCGAAAACAAGTATATTCATTTTCCTGAAACTGTTTGACATATGAGGTTGAAATTAAACATGATGGCTCCTCCTGTATGTCTTCAATTTTGAATAAAATGTAGTCTTAAATTAATGCACTCCTAACGGTTTTTGACTAGAGGTGCGGGCTGACAACATAAATATTCTTTTCTCTCCAACTGTTTGCCATATGGGCTTGACATTTCACATGATGGTTGTCCTACATATAATAGATTTTTAAATTAAAAAGCGGTCTTAAGACAATGCACCCCTAAGGGGTTTTAACTGGAGGATGGGTGTGAAGCCTGATTACAAAAAATGTAAGTTTCTCCGAAATCGCTTGAAGTAGCCTACGAGGTTGGAATTTCACATGGTGGTTACTCCTCAATATCTTAGATTGCAAATAAAAATTGGTCATAAAACAAAACAACCCGAAGGGTTCTTGACTGGGGGGTTGAAATTTCACATGATTGTTGCTCCTATATATATCTTCGATTTTAAATGAGAAGTGGTCTTCAAACGATATATTCCAAAGGGGTTTTGACTGGAGTTTGGGGCCTGATGACAAAAAAAGTCATTTCTATGAAACCCCTTGACATACGAGGTTGAAACTCCACATGATTATTGTTCCTATGTGCATTACATTTTAACTGAAAAGTGGTCTTAAACCAACTCACCCTTAAGGGGTTTTGACTCGGGGTGTGTTCTGATGATTTCTATGAAACCACTTGACATACGAGGTTAAAATTTCACATGATGGTTGCTCCTATATGTTTTAGATTTTAAACAAGACACGGTCTTAAAACAATACACCTCTAAGAGGTTTTGGCTGGCGGGGTGACAACTTATGACGAAATTATTCATCCCTCCAAACCGTCTGACGTATGAATTTGATATTTTACACGATCTCTGGATGTTGTAGGTGTCAAATACGGTATAATTTAAAATATTTCACATATAAGGAATGGGGTTGTGTAGAAGTTGCTGAAGTTGTAGAAATAAGTCTCCACAACAGACAAGGTAATCGACCGAATATCCGACTCCTTTCCTTTATTGGCAAAGAAAGTTATTTGTCAAACTCAGGGATTTTTGAGACTGTATACCATTAATGTACCTACGAATTCTTGCACATGTTGAATTTATAATATTTAAAGATTTAAATCTCTCAAAATTACTAATCACTTTCCACAAGCTTAATACATGTAATAGACCTAAATAATAAAAGAGGTTTCATCTCGATTTTTATCGGATATCGGTGCTGCCCACCATACGCACTAAATTCTATGTCTTAGATTTTAAATAGAAGTGGATTTCAATCAATACACCCCTAAGGGTTTTTGACTGGGGGGTGAGGAATGATAGGAAAATTATTCACTTCTATGAAACCGTTTGTATTACGAAGTTAAAACTTCAAATCATGTTAAATAACAGAAAGTTTGAGACAAATTTAAATTTAAATGAGGGTTAAGATCCGAAGATAGATATATTCATTCCTTCCTCCAAAACCGCTTAACTGCGAAGAAAAAAATTCCAAATGAATTTTAAATCCTTGGGCTGAATTAGTAAATATTTTGAAACATTCCATCCTTAAAGTGTTAAATGGAGTTATCTCCGCAAACAAAATTATTCATCCCTCCAAAATCGTTTGATGTACAAATTTGTAATTGTACGAGAATGTTCTTCGTTTATGTCCTAGATGTAAATATCATATACAACAAAATATTTCTACCCTAAGGTATTTAGATGGTGGTTGACTCTCAAAAACCACAATATCCATTCTTCTGAAACCGTTTGAGGCACGATCTTAACCCTGGAGTGGTCGCATGGGTTTTGTCAATATTAATGGTCACACCGAGTCTCTCAGACCTATTATTTCTCAGTGTTTTACTAGTAGATTTTTATACTTTATTTTTAATTACAGTATTATAGGACATTGTTTAGTTTATTTTAATGCAGTTTACATGACTACAATATTCAACTATCCTGTTTCTTAACCAAAAAGTGTATTTTTATAATTACACTGAAAAACTGGTGGTTTTTTGTTAACTTGTGAAAGGTAAAACATGGTAAGAGTAAAATGTAATTTAAATAATTTTTTCTCACTTTTTCCTGCATTCACATGCACAAAGCAACAATTTCATCTATTTTCTACACAGTCTTAATAAAATTTATTTTTGAGAATTTTACACTTGAACTATTGGTACAAAAATGGATATTTTTAGGTATGTGTGTATTATGTGTCATAATTCAACAAATAAAAATCAAATTAGTTTTAGAAAAACATCCAAGTACAGGGAAACATCACTTTGATCAATTTCTATGCACATTCTGCAGCCTAGTTGTCCATGTTCTCCGCAAATGAAATTTTGACACTTGGGGCAGATGCAGGATGTCTTCCTGTCTTTGTTTGTTGTGCATTCCAACAACAGGAACACCAATAAGTATGTCCGTCCGGGTCTCGTAGACCCATCGCGACCACTCCAGGGTTCAGTGGCGAAGCTATTAGTTAATGAATGGGTAGGCAGAAAATCTTACCTTTAAATGTTTTGTAGGGTAGTTCCAAACGTCGGCCGGCCACGCGTGCAGGTGTACGTGCTTGCCTCTTACTCGGAGGCCCCGGGTTCGATTCCCGGCCAGGTCAGGGATGTTTACCTGGATCTGAGGGCTGGTTCGAGGTCCACTCAGCCTACGTGATTAGAATTAAGGAGCCATTTGACGGTGAGATGGAGGCCCCGGTCTAGAAAACCAAGAATAACTGCCGAAAGGATTCGTCGTGCTGACCCCATGACTCCTCATAATCTGCAGGCCTTCGGGCTGAGCAGCGTTCGCTTGGTAGGCCAAGGCCCTTCGGCGCTCTTGCACCATGGGGTTTGGTTTTTAATTCCAAATATCGAGTTTTCTTGGTTGCAAAATGGTCAATCACACGGTCCTTCAATACTTGATCACTCATCAATTCCTTCGCAAACTTTTTCTCGACAGAAATGGTACTAAGACTGCTGACTCTTTCATTGTTCTTGTATTACGCAAGTATGTCTTTATCCTCCTTAGAGTGCTCATACTCCTTTCCAGAAGATGAGCTCTTTTTGAGGTTCTGCTAAAAAAACGAATGAAACGCTGTCAGATTATGAATGAAGAGCCTGACTGATTTTATTGTTTTGGAGCAATGGAGAAGAATGAGGTTTAACTTGTGGGCATAACAGTGTAGAAATACTGCCCTTGAGCAAACTTGTTTAACGTAATGCTAAACACCCCCATGCTTTCCTGCTATTGACATACGACTTTATCAATCACTCCCTACTTTCGCAGAAAGTCGACAATTAATTCTGATAGCCTGATGCGGTCTTATCAATCGAAACATCATAAAAGCCCATTAATCTTTCTGTGGGACCCTGTTTTGAGCAGAACCGGAATATTACACTAACTTGATCTGTTTGATACATCTAAGGTCTCATCTGCCTGAATACCAATGAAATCACAATAATCTAGATCTGCTATGATTGTCTCAGACTCAATTAATTCATTCTGTATTTCACTTGATCTGCCTTTAAAGCCCGATGTGGACTGGAGATAATTTCGAATGTAGGGCTTACTGTTCCTGTTTCGAAAGAAGATCTAACAACTCTAGGTTGATCGAGTCTTCCCCTTCAAAATGACCTCGAAATCCACGCTCCTGTTATCCAAGAAACACACAATGTCAACAAGTCTCTCAACAACAAGCCGGTTTTGTTTCACGACTTCGATATTTTTAACGGCTTGTATTCCTGCACATTCAGGTAAAGAATGTTCTTTCCTCCCGCGCCCCAGTGAACGGAATTTCTCTTCATTCTGAATATGTTTATTTGAAAGTTGATGCTTCTCTGCTTTTCTAAGAAAGGTTTTTGTAACGATTGTCCCATTTAAAGTCCATTCCTTTTCACCACCAACAAAACACTCTTATATTATAAAAGCTCCTTGCTTTCAGAATAGGCTGTTAACCATGAATATCGTGTATACCAAGAAAACTGAAATTTTCTCGCTACTTTACAGTCAAAATACTTAATGTCCAAATTAGGCATACGTCTTTTGCTTTTGGCTTCACACTTCTCAACGGAAGTCCAAGATGATCACGGTTTTACGGGTTAAAGAGTTCAAAAGACTCGTAAGTTCCCGAAGGGGCCTACTTCACTCTAATGAGTTTCAACGGATGATGTCAGTCTTGTTCTACACAACTAACAGTCCATGTCTGAATTGTCACAAATAAAGCCAATAATGCATTGATTGCCTACTAATTCAAAAGAATAACATACAATTAACAATACGGTATTTCGTTGTCACCTTCGCGCGGGGAGTTCTGCACTCTCAAATAGCAGACGAGGCATGCCTCTCTGGGCTCTAGACCTCTTGGGGAGAGGAGCGCGGCCGGTAACCTATCTTTCCTCCGTCACCCCGCTCCAGTCATCAAGCTGAAGGAAGGACAAAAAGTCCTGGGTGAGACAAGTTACAGACTGCCTCCCGGTCAGAACAAGTAGGTAGTCTGCTGTCGCCATCTAGCGGGGCGATCAGCGAAGGCACATCATCTGCTGCACGGCCGACTTGATGGGTCGGAGCGCAGAGAGGGATCCAGTCGGCCGTGTCTGCTGTTATCATGTAGCACATATCAAATAGAGATTGTTGTTGATTTAACCCAATAACAACAGCAGACAAATTTGTTACGATATTTATGTTCAATCGTATTTCCTAGGGTAGGCATTGCCTCAAATGACTCCAAGTAGTTTCGCCGCTGCCAGGGTAAAATTTTTATATGAAGGGTTGTCTACTATATCCTAGATGTTAAGTGAAATGTTTAAAACATTCACCGCCTAAAAAACATTCATTCCTCCATTACTGTTCGACGTACAGCATCTAAATTTCACAGGTTGATCGCTTCTACATCTTAGATGTTAAATAACATAGGGTTTAAAAGCATTCCAATTCTGTACAAGGTTCAAATATCTGTTAGATAAGAAAATTAATAATCATTCCCCAAAACCGTTTGACGTACGAACTAAGGGTGTATTATACCCGTTCAGTCGACAGTAGACCTCCAAAATGTAAAATTTTGAACAATAACTTTCAATGTAAAACCGTAGCGAAGCACGGGTATCTTGTTAGTTTTATATATATAGATAACATGTCCTGACTGACTGACTGACTGACTGACTGACTGACTGACTGACTGACTGACTGACTGACTGATTCATCATCGCTGAACCGAAACTACTGAACATAAAGAAATGAAATTTTGAGGATACATTTATATTACAATGTAGATGCTCACTAAGGGAGGATTTTTGGATATTCCTTCACTAAGGGTGTGGAAAGGGGGGTTTAATTTTAAAATGAGTGTATCTATATCTCAAAACTTTAACAGTTTAAAGAAGTAAAAATTGGTATTTGGACTCTTCTTTAAAAATAAGGAAACATGTAATTTTTTTGTTTTCGGAAAATACTCTTAAGGGGGTGAAAAAAGGTGAAAAAGGGGTTGAGTACCTTTTATGAGGATATTTATACCTGAAAAACTGAAGATGTTATAGTCTTGAAAATTGGTATTTGAAATCTTCTTTAAAAATAAAGAAACACGTATTTTTTGTTTTTGGAAAATCTTCGTAAGAGTCACAAATGGGGTGAATTTTTAAAATGAGTATATCTACTATATATCTCAAAAACGTAACATGTTACAGGCGTGAAAATTTGTATTTGGAATCTACTGTAAAAGTAAAG
Organism: Anabrus simplex; assembly: GCF_040414725.1. Lineage (NCBI taxonomy): Eukaryota > Metazoa > Arthropoda > Insecta > Orthoptera > Tettigoniidae > Anabrus > Anabrus simplex. Next base: position 944,282,362 of record NC_090266.1, on the reverse strand, counting down.
GAACACGCATAATTTGTTTTTCTGAAAATCCACTTAAGGGAAAGTGTTAAAAGGGGTAAATTTTTAAAATGAGCGATCTTTAGTATGTCCAAAAAACTTAACATATTACAGAAGTGAAAATCGGTATTTTTAATCTCTCTTAAAATTAAAGTAAACGTATTTTTGGTTTTCGGAAAAATACTTAGGGCGGGGGTAAATGACTCAAAAAGGGTAGAATTATTTTTATTAGGATGCTCGTATCTCCAAAACTGAAGATATTACAGACGTGAAAATTGGTTTTTGGAATGTCCTTAAAATTAAAGAAACACAAATTTTTTGTGTTTGGAAAAAACCCTTAAAGTGGGGTTAAAATGACTGAAAAGGGGGTTGAATAATTTTTTATTAGGATACTGGATTCTCCAAAACTGAAGATATTACAAACGTGGAAATTGGTATTTGGAACTCCTTTAAAAATAATGAAACACGTCTTTTTTGTTTTCGGAAAATTCACTTAAGTGGGTTGTAAAAAGGACTGAAAAATGTGTTGAACCAGTTTTTTTTGAGGATACTCATATCTCAAAAACTGAAGGTGTTACAGACATGAAAGTTTGTATTTGGATTCTTCTTTAAAAATAAAGAAACACCTATTCTTTTGTTTTTGGTATATCCACTTAAGGGGGTGAGGTGGGTGAAAAGAACTGAAGAAGGTGTTGAATTATTTTTATGAGGATATGTATATATCAAATACTGAAAGTGTTACAGACGTGAAAATTGGTATTTGGATTTCCTGTAAAAGTAAAGGAACACGCATAATTTGTTTTTTGAAAATCCACTTAAGGGGAAGTGTTAAAGTGGATGAATATTTAAAATGATCAGATCTACGGTATATCAAAAGAACTTACCACATATTACAGGCATGAAAATTGGTATTTCTAATCTCTTTTAAAAATAAAGTAACACGTATTTTTTGTTTTCGGGAAAAACACTTAATGGGGTGGGTAAAATGACTGAAAATGGGTTATTATTTTTATTAGGATTATGGTATCTCCAAAACTGAAGATATTACAGACATGAAAATTGGTATTTGGAATCTCCTTTAAGAACAAAGAAACATTTATTCCTTGTTTTCAGAAAATCCAATTTGGGGGGGGGGGAGATAAATGAATTGAAAAATGAGTTGAATTCTTTGTTTGAGGATACTTATATCTCGAAAACAAAGGATGTTACGGATGAGAAAATTGGTATTTTGAATCCTCTATAAAAATAAAGAACACGTATTTTGTGGGGGGTGGAATCAACTTAAGGGGGTGTAAAATGAGTTGAATTATTTTTACGAGGATACAAATAAGAAGTGGACTTAAAACAATACACCCCTAGTTGTGTTTTGTCTGGGGGTAAGGAATGATGACAAAATTATGCATTTATATGAAACCATTTGAATTATGAAGTTAAAATGTCAAATGATATCCTAGGCATTAAATAACAGAAAGTTTGAAACAAATTTAACTGCTCACTGGGGGTTAAAATCCAAAAACAAATATATTCATTCCTTCCTCCGAAACGGTTTAACGTGCGAAGACAAAATTCCAATTCCAAATCCTAGGTGTGAAATAGGAAATATTTTTTAACGGTCCAACCCTAAGGTGTTATATGAGGTTAGCTCCGTAAACGAAATTATTCATCCCTCCAAAACTGTTTGACGTACAAAGTTGTAATTTTACTAGAAGCGTGCTCTCTCGTGTCCTAGGTGTAAAATATTGTATACTTCAAAATATTTCTCCCCTAAGGGGTTTACATGGTGGTTGACCCTCAAAAACCATACCCATTCTTCTGAAACCCTTTCAGGCACTAACTTTCCTTTTTTAAGTTGGTCTTCTATACTCTGGATGTCAATAAATATTTAAAAACATTCACCCCTTAAGAAGTATTCATTCCTTCATTACTATTCGGTGTACAAAATCAAAATTTCACAGGTTTTTCGTTTTACATCGCAGATATTAAATACGATAGGGTTTAAAACATTCAAATTCTTACGTATTGGGTTCAAATGAGTGTTAGATCACAAAATAAATAATCATTTCCCCGAAAACGTTTGACGTACGAGCTGAGGGCGTATTTTACAGGCTTAGCTGACAGTGGTCTCTCCAAAATGTAAAACTTTGAATAATAATTTTCAGTTTAAAGCCGTAGCGAAGCACGGGTATCTTGCTAGTATATAGTAACACCTTTGAGGGTTCACTACTACTGTACCACATGAAGCTTTCTCACAAAGTCAGTTTCCCAGGTAGTGCAGTGCCTTCCCCTTGTTAGTGGGCAGGCTATACAGATTACAGTTTATATTGTACAATAATATCTGCATCATTGTGGCATATTTGCATTTCCTGCTGTATATAATTTTCATCCAGTTCTATAATCATTTCAAGAATACATTGATGTTACTCTCATTGCTTAACACCTTTCTTCTCTATGGTAGTGCTCTGATATCCATTTCCTTGTATTTGTACACCAACAGAAATAGACGATTTTAGTTTGTCTGCAAATAGTGGATGCAAAAGAACTACATTGTTGGAACTTGGTGGTTCAAATTAATACTAAAAGTCATAATTCTGATATCAATGCAGAAAAGTAATACTTCATAATAATTATAGACCATTCAGCTACCTGTTCTAACATAATGCCTTTGTCTTTTTTTTCTTTTTGTATCGTACCTAGTGTCATGCTGGTTGTGTTCTCAAGTTTGATAGCTGAAAGATTTGGTGATTAAAGTGAAAATTTTCAGCTTTACATTGGCAGTTCAAGTTTAAGGGGTTCATTTAAGGTTCATTTCCAAATGATAAACAGTATTATAGAGAAGTATTAAAATTTTATTGAAGCAACAACAGACATAGAGAAATTTTAACAATATTTTGGCTGGTGCAACCATTTTTAAACAATACATATTATATTCCTGGCTCTGGATGAACTGATTGTACATACATCAAAATATCCTCAAGGATTTTTTTAGAAAATGCATTTAAGTACACTTGGTAAGATAAGGCAAGCAGTCTTGGTATTAAGCACATTTTTTAAGGTATGCATTTGTTAGAAAGGCATTGCACATTCATAATATTGAGTTTGAATGAGTATTCTTCATATTTGATTGAAGTGTTGAATGATTTCTTATTACTGTCTTCTTGAACATAATATTTTCAGGTTATTCAGCATTTGTTTTTGTTTTTTAAATGTACTGAATTTATGCAGTTTTACTATCTTCCTAAGTATAGAAAATATCTGTCTAACTTTTGTGTAATTCAGACAATTTGAATTTTGATTATTCTGGCCAAGGCATGTGGGATTTGTGAAGTCATATTCAGGCAGTCATATTCCATATAGAAATAGAGATCCTGTGGCTAGAGTATGAACTGTCATGTAAAATCTACAAACTTGCTTTGCTATGAGTGTTTTGATAGTAACAGAAAAGTTACATTATAGTTAATTAAACTTTGTCTTATACTAGTTCTGTACTTTAAAGAATTTTATTTGTGGAAAACATTGCTTTTTCTGTGAAGAGAAAAAAAGCAAAATTCTCATGTAGTTTTATCTGGAGATTACTCCTTGTACGTTAAAGAAAATGTCATACCCATGAGAAGAATAATTACTTAGCTTGATTGGTAAATATTAATAATAATAATAATAATGGAGAATGCCTTAACAGAGCAGATGATACAGTAGTGTTTGTAAATAAGCTGGAGGGCCTGCAGATACTGATGAACAAAATTGTCTAGACAAGCCAGAATTATGGACTACTCCTCAACAACAACAAGAAAGACAAAATATATGATTATTTCCAATAACAATAGAGTATTTCCAAGAATAACAATAGTCATCCTGCCTGAACAACTGGGGGTTAAAATTGACCAATAAAAAGGGTGCAAAAATGTACGCACCTGGGGACATCAATTAACCAAAATTGTGTACAGTCATCAAAGATTAAGAGCCAGAAAGAAAGGTTCAGGGCAGTGTTTCTGAGGATATTGAAGCTGTTTTGGATCTGCAATCTATCTTTCCAATGTAAAATAAGACTACGGTATTGAGATGTCATGTCTTCCCAGTACTGTTTTGTGGAGTTGAGTCATGGCCCATGACACAATCATTGTGTAAGAAACTGAAAGCCTATGAAATGTGGGTGTATCGTCAGATACTGAAAATTTCTTGAACTGATGACATCAGTAGTGACAATATTCTGGAAAGGATAGGAAAACTTAAAGAGATTCTTTTCACAGTAAAATCTCAGAAATGGGTTGTTTTGAGCATATCATAAGGAACAGGCAAAGAAATGCTTTACTACAATTGATTCATTGGGGGAAGATAGGAGGAAATAGAGGATCTGGAAGAAGAAGAAGAAGAATTTATTGGCTGAAAAACTTAAGAAAATGGTTCAGTACAAATTCAGAGGGACTTCCCAGATCAGCAGCATCCGAAATGGATATGCACCCCAAAAAAATAGTTAAATCACGTGGCTATGATGGCTATATTAACAATCACATTAAAATGCAAACTTGCCTAAGAGCTGATAGTCCACATGACCTTGTGGCAGAGCTGTGATGCAGCAGGCTGTTTAACATTGCTCTTCAACCAAATAGCAAAATTGGGATGAATGCCACCTGACTAACAACAGAGTATCACTATTTATATACATCTTCAATAAGAAGGGAAGTTTTACCAAGTGTGCTAATTACTACTGAATCTTATTTCTGAACCATACAATGAAAATATTCTAATGCATCCTCGACAAACAGATTTATAAGACCATTGAAATTACCAAGAAAAAAGCTGCATTTGTGAAAAATTGCAACTCAACCAATGCAGTCCCTACTCATGACTCCTAGTTGAGAAACCTGCAAAAGAACAAATGTTTCATCTTGTTTTTCTTCACCTTGGGTAAGCCTTTTATAATGTGTCACATGACTTCATTTGTGTAGTATTATGACAATATGATGATCCAGAATACCATGCCAGTTGGATGCAGCTGTTTTATGCAGTGTCAAGAAACCATGGCCAAACTGTTGCATGGTCATCTGGTAACCTTTGCATTATGGTTAATGTCCATCAGGATCATCCACTTCTTTTCATCTTTTTGGTGGACACTTTTAGGACAGACCTGAATCAAAGCATTTCCATGGTAAACTGATGTCATCCTAGCCAATAACAGCAACCTTGATCTCCAATGCCAAACCCCAAAATGGAATGATTGATTGGTGCAATGTGAGCTGCGACTCAATGAAAACGAAACTGAACATATGACATCAAATTCTCAAGAAACCTTAACAATCTAAGTTGATGGTGAAGACTTACAGCAAGTGATGTTTTAAACATCTTGATTTTATGATTAGTGACAGTAGAGAACTTGATGTAGATGTTGATTCCCATAGGGAACCTAAAATATTTATCCTGAATGAGTAAATTTATAATACATCATTTGATGGCCAGGCAGGTATCAATTTTTGGAAATGAGACATAGCTCTCATAGTGCATTAGCACTGCTGGTGGCTTCAAGTAGCCTATGCAGTGGCCTCCACAGTATGCACTAGGCGACGAAGAATGAGTTATCTGAAAAATTTATAATGTCCAATAACGGACCATTATATTGGTATTATTAGTAGAGAACTTATCGAAAAGGTGAACATAAGAATTAATTTAGCAAGGGTGAAGTGACAAAGGATGACCTAATGTCCACTTCAAATCAAACACCTATCGCACTGGTGTTGTACTCTGTAACAGCAAGCGTTGGCGGACTGTGAAAGAGGTAGAATGTTGGCTAAGCATTACGGAGACAAAGATACTCAGACGGTCAGCCAGCAGCATTAGCTATCCATGATGTTTTTGACATGTACTGTGAGCATTTGCAGATATGATGGCAAATATGGGCTACACATTGAATGTTGTCAGAAAGAGAATCAAAGGATGACCTAATCAACCATGGGCCAGTACACTACACAATGATATGAAGAGTGTAAATCTACACCCTGACATGATCCACAAGACCACAACTGAATGACATGGAGACAATAGAGCCACATTGCAGACCCTGCCACTAGGCAGAACAAAGGCTGATGAATTCACCTTGAAGCAAAATTTAATCCAGATTCTCCTTAACATCAACCATTTTAAAATTCACAGAAGCACAAGAATGTGGTGTAAAGAAAAGCACTGGAACTCAGGAACACATGCATTTACAAGGATGCCAGTTGGTGAACTAATAGTGTTGAAACATGTAGGCTACTGAAGGGCATCTAAGCATCAAAACTTGGTACCGCTACTTGCTCACATGGGATATTAAAATTCTTGGAAATTTTGAATAATGCCTCGTATGATGTGCAGTATGATTGGTTCAAAGGATTCTTGTATTCACCCACCATAAAAGCAGAAAAAAAGTCATTCCATCTAAGTTGCTTAACAAAGTAGGTGTCCCATTTGGCTAGGCATGTGTGATTAGACAGAAATAGTATTTAATTTATTAAATTAACATACAGAAACATAAAAACAGTACATTTGCATTTTGAAGTATAATATCTCTCTCATAGATTTTGGTTGCTTGCCATCAGTTTATGGCTTCCATAGTCTTTTGAATGAAATTATGAAATTGCATTGCCCTTCATATGCCTGCCTATATACCATACTTTTTCAATCTATATTTTATGTATTCTTTTTCATTGTACTGCAGTGTCCTTCACATGCCTACCTATATATCATACGTTTCAAATCTGTGTCATAGGTATTCTTTTCATTTATATTGCAATGTCTGTCTTATGTCTGACCTATATACCATACTTTTCAAACCATCGTTTTTAAACTTTAAAAATCTTTACGTTCAATTTTAGTTTCAAATAATACAAAAACAGATAGCTGTTCAAAATCAAAGAGCTGAAAAAGTGATTTTTCTTATGTGTAAACTGCCTTAGTGGACATGTTTAATTCATCCATCTAGAGAATGGTGTTTACAGGTTCTAGCTTCAAGGTGTTCATTTTTTCATCTCTTTTGTCTTAGATAACATAAACTATAATAATAACTATAATAATCTTTTTGAGTATTATCAACTAGTAAGAAACAAAGTAAGGTGCTAGAAGTTTGTACTATTTTAGTTTGGCACATTCTGGGTAATATACTATGCTACAGTACCATTCTAAGCTTTTTACAGTTTTCTCTCTCCATGCTGAGGTGCTCATAGAGTTTAAGGGAATCATGTGTTTAAAGAAGGCACAATATGGACAAATGGTAAATGATTTAGTTAGTAGTTAAAAGCGTAAAATGGTTGAAAAAGGACTGGTTCTTGCTATATACTAATTATATAAATAATAGTGTAGGTTTATATATACAATGGGAGCATAATATATGAGTAGAATATACTATAGCAAATATGATTCTGTATATCTATGTACATGTGATAACTAGAGAGTATTATCATTATTTATTCTCCTGGATCTGGAGATTAAGGAAGAAGTTTATAAAGGACTTTCTCCGGCACCAAGTTTTAATTCATTTCATTACTGAAACTTCTTTAAGACATACATCAGATATGTTCGTTACTGCTGTCAAGGGCAATGTGGAGAGTGTTTGACATTATTTAGTTAACATAAAGACACAAGAAGTAGAAAGAAACACTTTACCAATGAATGGTAAACATACAGAAACAAAATTCAGTATAAAATATTTTTAATGAACTATGACCATATGTATACTGAGTGGAAGTATTCTCTGTTTATTCAATTATAAGCGAATTAATGGTTTGTATTCGGTATGTACGATTATGTGTTCATTCTGTGCTGCTTTCCACGTGAGTCACCAAATTTGAATTGATTGGTTCTAAAGATTGAGGCAATTAAATGATTAACTTATTTCTATACCATACCATAGCAAAAGGCCACTTCAGTCTATACTTAGACATGAATAATTAAAAGCTGTATAGGTGTTTCAATCTCAGCCATACTAGAAAACCTTCATATTGACATAAGAGTACTTTATCAGACTTGCTGATAGTTTTTAATGTACTGTTGAATTCCTCATGCCATTAATATTCTTTATTAATTTTCATCTCTCTCTCTCTCTCTCTCTCTCTTCCCCTCTGTACATATTATATATACAGGCTGTACAGAAATTAGTGAGCAACATCAAAATGCACTAATCTATAACACAGGAATGTGAAATGAAAGTCTAAAACCAGTAATTCTTCCCATTTTTGTGTCCTTAAATTTAACTCTTATTTAATTATGATATAACTCATTGGCACCTCGTACAGAACCTTTCAGTATCTGTCTATCATGGACCAGAAGATGACATTAAAAGCTGTTTCGTGTGACTATATAAACACATTTAGTTCACATGGCAAACAAGAGATGGGTCACTTGGTTATTTAATTTATTCCAAACTACTTGAAAATTTTCTTAAATGTAACATACATTTTAAAATTCAAAGAAAAATTAAAAATTTAAAAATATTGTCATCCCTCAGTTTTTGATGTAATATGGCAACTAATGAACAGGAATTTTCAAAGCTGCTTGAAAGTGATTGCACTAATGAATCCGTGCGAAGGGAAAGCAAATTTTGTGATGAAAGTGATCAGCGGCAATGATAACTCGCCAGCAAATAATTTTAGTGATGTAAATTACAACTATGCTGAAAGAGACGGTATACAAAGAAGAACTGTGACGTGAAAACAGTCAAGCATTTCCATTACACCAAGAAATAAACTATTTACCATACTTTGTTTCATTATTAAGAATCACAGTTATTGAACAATCAAACATTGATTTGTGCAAAAAATATCTTTGTAAACATATTGTATTTTCAATATGTTAAATTTCTCCATTTACCAAGTAATTAATTGGGGAAATTTGGGTTCTACATGCAAATAATTTATTAACTTTCAAATAGGTTACGATGGATATGGTGAGTTAAAATGTGTAAGTGGATATCTGAAGAATAAAAAGTTGTTGGAAACACTGACATCACCAATGAGATACATAACTGCACCACTCAGTCTCGTTTAGTGTCACAGATACAACCATCAACATGTCATCATCAGCTGTCTCAAGTTGACTTTGCCTTATTTGTTGGTTAATTCTGTGACTGGTCAACATTACTCCTGTACTTATTTGTGTTATTAGCTTAATGAACTTTATAGCAATGTACATCTCCAGAAATGGTATTGTCACTTGTAAATTCCTTGACATTTTGGTGGGGAATAGAACCCATGGTCTTTCAATTGAACTAAGCACACCTTTACCTATCCATCCATATTTATCACTAACCACAAACTTGTTCTGTTTCACTGTGAAGGAAATCATTCTTGAATGGATTGTCAAAATTATGAAAAATATAAAGTTCTACTTGGTATCAATACATTGAGACTGCTGGGATGTGAGAGTCAAGTGGCATTGTCACCACAGTGACCACAATTCCAATCCTGGGTAATGAATGTTGAATTTTTAAAATGAAAATTAATAATAATATTAATAACCATACGGTTTCACCTACCATGTGCAGGCATTTTACTTTAGCATTGTCTCGCTGCCAGCTTGTGAATCTCAACGTTCTATTTTACTTTGGACCTACTAGATGGCAGAGTAAAGTGGATCTCTCTTTGGCATCTATGTTTGAGATTTAATAAATTTTGTTGAGTAAACACCAAATGTGTCTCTAGAGATCTTTTACATGCCAGTGTTGTATGGCAAGGAGTATGTCAAAGGGACTTTTTCTCACCCTTTCAATCTGACTACCTCTGCTGGGTTTGAACCCACAATGTTGGGATCTAGAGGCCAGCACTGTACCACTGATCCACACAGGGAGCTAAATGAAACATTATGTTCCTGTGGTTTGCATTCCATGTAAAACCAGAGGTCCTATGGCTATGATTTTGATATTAATGGTCGTGTAAAACTGCAAGCTTGCGCTTGACATTGAGACTATGAAGAACTACTTTGCAAGTTTTGTGCTAGAGTCCGTAAAGAATGGTTATATTCTGTGAACTTGAGCTTTGAAAAATGAATTACTGAACAGTTTTTCCACATGTTAATTACCAGATGTGGTCATTTCCATATTCTTATGTTACACTAAAGTGGTACAGAAAAATTGTGTTTATAGAAATTGAGATTTCTTGTTTTATAATTACTACAAAACCTTTAAACCTTTTAAGAACATTGTCAAATGCAGTTCATGACATTGGGGATGATACTAGAACTACCATAAATTCTTGGCTGTTCAGGCTAATAAATAGCAGAACATGCATGAAAAAAATACATAAAAAATTAAAAATTCCTGGAGTAACTTGGCTTCCTCTGTTCGTGAAGGTTCACCACAGCCACTGCTCTACACAAAATTCTCCAGATTTGTTTTTCTGAAAATTTTGGATATTCTGTAACCCTATCCCAACTGCTGCCATCTTGGCACCCGAGTCTCACTTCTCAATTAATATTATTTTTTCTATAATTTGTAATTTCTGCTTTATTGTTAAAACATTGTTTTGCTTTTTTCTGTTGTGATGAGGTAAAAACATGTAGACAAATATAGATCATCATCATCATATGCAGCTTCCAGCTGTTGGACAGGTCTGCCTTAATATAGACCAGAAATTTTAAATTTTAACAGGTATGCTAGACTGATAACAATGGATATGGCACACTCTATTATCACGTGATGCAGGATTTATTGCTGTCATAAAAATAGTATTTTTCTTAGCAGCTCAACTTGGAGAAAGCGTAATTCAACTTAATAAAAGCATAGTTCAACTATAGCAAACCTTGAAAATACCAGGAAGAAATGTACACCATAGTACATCTATTTATTTTTATACTTTTCTTTTAAAATAATTGTTTAGTAACCCACTCTCAAATAGTTGGGGTGTCACTGTACATTGATTTACAGATTATGAAAGAACTTGAAAAAGTTGCTCATTAATATGAGTACAGTCTTATATATTCAATTTTCAACTTGAAATTGAGGTTATTTAAAAAAAATATAATTACTAAATATTGAGACTTTTTTTAAATAAACTATTTCTGTAAAATTAAGTAAGCATATATTTATAAAGATGAAAAGTAGGCTTAATGGTAGAAGAATGAATCACAATTTATTAGCTATTATAGCAGATAACTTTATATTGAAAAATTCATTATGTAAATCTACTAAGATCAGAGTAAATGTTTATATTGTTCATAATTTCTGTACATCAGGCCTTACAGTTTTTCTGATTTCTATTTAATATATATTGTCAAGCTCTACATAAAATGATTTTGTAAGTTTGAACAGCCCCTTACTTACTTCATTCTCTCTTAAAACAAGGCACATTCCTTTCTTCCCATAAACTGGAAAGGAAAATTTGAAGTAGGAGCCCTTTTTCTCTTTTTTTAAATACAGAAGTTCATAAATTTATAGTAACTGAACCATCATATTAATTCTCTGTACACTGCTGTATCACAAATTTATGGTTTATAGTTTCTATGCATGTTGGAAAACTGGGTCAAACTTTCATCCGCGATCTTGATTCACTGACATACGATACCCAGTAGACGATTGTAAATAATGCAAAGCATACAGGGAATAAAACTAAAGACACCTGGTCCACCATCCCACGCTGTGAGCCACAGTACAGCACAACATATTCAGCTACCATCCTAAACTTTCTCCTTGCAGGTAAATTTCCTCGCTCTCCTGGCACTCCATGACTTTCCTGGATTAAACAATGAAATAGTTTATTCATTCTCTTAAATTATACACTAGAATCATCACAGAAATGTTTAATATTTCATGCCAAACAATGTTAACAAGACTTACTTAGGGAATATATGAAGTGGCTGAGGATATATCAGATGAAGGCAATATTGGCCTTAAAAATGTGTAAATAATGATTAGTCCAGGACTAATGTTTGTGTTATTTCAATTTAGGAATGGGACATCATAGTCACTGCCCTGTTATATTTACTGTGTGTATGAGATCTGTCTGGTAATTTGTTCCTAGGGCATTTATGTACTGAAACATATGTTTATATATAGAAAGGAAGAGCCATGGACTATGAGATCGATGTTGTTGTTTGAGTCATCAGTACATAGATTGTTTGATGCAGCTCTCCATGCCGCCCTACCCTGTGCTAATCTTTTCATTTCTATGTAACTGCTCAATCCTACATCTGATATAATCTGCTTGTCATATTCATACCTTGGTCTACTCCTACCATTCTTACCACCTGCACTTCCCTCAAAAACCAACTGAACAAGTCCTGGGTGTCTTAAGATGTGTCATATCATTCTATCTCTTCTTCTTGTCAAATTTAGCCAAATCAATCTCCTCTCACCAATTTGATTCAATATCTCTTCATTCGTGATTCAATCCATCCATCTCACCTTCAGCATTCTTCTGTACTACCACATTTCAAAAGCTTCTATTCTCTTTCCTTTTTTTTTTGAGCTAGCTATCGTCCATGTTTCACTTCCATGCAATGCCACGCTCCAGACAAAAGTCTTCAAAAATATATTTCTAAATCCTACATCAATGTTCGGAGTGAGCAAATTTCTTTTTTAAAGAAAGGCCTTCCTTGCTTGTGCTAGTCTGCATTTTATGTCTGCCTTACTTCTGCCATTGTTAGTTATTTTACTACCCAAGTTACAATATTCACCTACTTGCTTTAAGACTTTGTTTCATAATCTAATATTACCTGCATCACCTGTGTTTGTTTGACTGTACTCCATTACTTTTAGACTTATTTATTTTCAACTTGTATTCCTTACCCAAGACTCCGTCCACACCATTCAGCAATTTCTCCAGATCTTCTACAATCTCAGATAAAATAACAATATCATCGGCAAATCTCAACGTTTTGATTTTCTATCCCTTTCCGAATTCCTCTTTGATTTCCTTTACTGCCTCTTCTATATAAACATTGAAAAGGAGAGGGGGACAAACTGCAGTCTTGCCTCACTTCTTTCTGGATTGCTGCTTCTTTATCAAAGCCCTTGATTCTTATCACTGCAGACTGATTTTTATACAGATTGTAGATAATTCTTCATTCTCGGTATCTGATCCCAATCATCTTCAGAACCTCAAATACCTTTGTCCCATCAACATTATAACAATGCCTTTTCTAGATCTGTGAATGCCACGTATGTGGGATTGTCCTTAATTCAATCCTCTAAAATCAGACGTAAAGTCAGGTTTGCTTTGCTTGTTCCTACATTTCTTCTGAATCCAAATTGATCTTCTCCCAACTCAGTTTCAACTTTTCCTTCCATTATTCTGTAAATAATATGTGTTAAAATTTTGCAGGTGTGAGATCCTAAACTAAGGGTGCAATAGTTTTCACACTTGTCAGCACCAGCTTGCTTAAGAATAGGTATAACAACATTCTGCCGAAAATCGGATGGCACTTCTCCTAAGATTGATGCCATCCCTATATGTGCCTAAAGTTGGAACTGGTCATTACTGATCATACAATAAGCAGTGTAATGGGAGGAGGATAAGATTATAATGTTATTTTCAAACAGTGTTTGTGTTTGTAAGGGGAAAGTTACATTGCTGTGACAAAAATTAAAGAAAATGACTGGTGGAAATGCACTAAGTAGGATCCAAAATTTCAGGAACTGCACACTAAAGAGGAACAAAAAACCCGTTTATACCCAACTCATATGGAACTTAACTGGGGCACGTGGAGTAGAGTTTAGTCTTGCTCACATAGTGGATTACATCCAAGCAACATATGAATAACTAGACAGCAAGAGTATAAAACCTACCTGTGTTAGTGTGATGTAAAGTGAATTGTAAAATATAAGTTTCTTTTACAAAAGAGTAAACTATTTTTCTTTCAAACAGAAAACCGGGGATATGGCAATATCTCCTTTAGCGACTGCATCACTACTTTCTAAGTTAATGAATACACTAAAGCATAATCAAATATTAGACTACAACATAATTAGCTTGGAAGCAAGGCAGACAATACAGGAAAAGCTGCAGATATTGTTAGATGAAACTTGGGCAAGAGCCTCATGTCACAGACCTAGGATTTGGATAATTTCTTCCAAAAAGGATAGTTAAAATATATTTCCTCTTCTTGCACAATTTCCTGTTGAGACTTATTTGGGTTTTTCTCATTTTCCTTGCAGAGAACTGTTGCAATTGCTTTCAGATTTTCTTAGACTGATAGCAAATGTATGAACATTGAACTGAAGCAAGTTCTCCTGTAGAAGGCATTGTCCCAATTGATGAACCATTCCCCTCTTCTTCATGAATATAGTGGTCAGTGTCTCTGCAGCTGTAAGTGATGCTGCAATGCAGATTCTGCTCTGCTTGGGTATGGCACTGATGAACATAGGTTTATCCTCAACTGTCATGACAGTTCTCTGGATGGCGCACAGCTTCATCTGTGTAGTGCTTATAGCCTATCTCATGATTAAATGATCCTCCCTGCTAGTGGTCCGCTGAGGTTGACCCAAGCCTTCTCAGCAGATGTATGTACCCGTACATTCCATTGTGTCTGGCACCGATGCTCAGTGTAGTTAGAATGGTTCAAGTGGTGAGCAATGTGCTGAAACATCCAAACTGCCTCTCTTAGTTTGACGATGCGGTCTCTCTCAAATTCATCTAGCTGGTAAAAAGCCTGTTGAATATGCCATCCAGGCATGCTGCATGTTCACTCAACTTAGCTCTGTGGCTCACACTGCTACTGAGGCCTTATTTCATGTCTTACATCTGTAAATAAAGGAGAGATATGTATGGCCCCTAGTTGTGCTTCCGCACGAGCAATGAGCATTAAACACAAATGAGATATATATCAGCCTCTGATGACTCTTGAGTGGCAACATTCATTGTACTCACGTGATTCATTAGTGGTGTGCCATTTTGTTTTGCAGATGAGTGTATCGTTACAAAGTTAGTTGGCTGCACAGTATGAGTCACATACCTGTAATAATTCATTTGGAATATAGTGGGTTTGAACTCCACCATTGGCAGCCCTGAAGATGGTTTGCCTTGGTTTCCTATTTTTAATACTGGAGAAATGCTGGGATTGTACACCCATTTCCTTCCCAGTCCTAAACCTTTCATACCCCATCATTGATGTAAACTTTCTAAGTTAGTGTGATATTAAACTGCATGCACCAGGCAAGTTGGCCACGTGCTTAGGGGCGCACAGCTGTGAGATTGCATCCGGGAGATAGTGGGTTCGAATCCCACTGTTGGCAGCCCTGAAGATGGCTTTCTGTGGTTTTCCATTTTCACACCATGCAAATGCTGGGGCTGTAGCTTAGTTAAGGCCACAGCCGCTTCCTTCCAACTCCTAGACCTTTCCTATCCCATTGTCGCCGTAAGACCTATCTGTGTCAGTGCAACGTAGAGCCACTAGCAACTTTACAAAACATAGACTTTATTCCATCTAACAGATGAGTTGATTTGTATTGATAAGGAGGATTTTATAAATAATTTTATTTGTAAAGTGATAACCGTCAATACAGAATGAGATTTATAACTTGCAAAGAGCCACTAGCAAAATACTGCATGCGGAAAAAACAACAACAATTGGGTATGTTAGTGCTATGCCTATGTATGAGTATGTATGACTAGAAATGATTCATTCTCTCAGTGTCTCATGTACAGGTGTGGCGGGTCTATTTATGCCAAATTAGCCATGCTAACATCATCCAGAATGAAAGATCAATAAATAAGATGGCATATAAATTGTTTATTTAATACTGTATAACCATAGCCACTTCCTATGGCTGATACCATACAACCATAAAGCATAATTCCCCTACTGTATAAATAACACAAAATCTTCACATCTGTCAACCAATGATGGCATGCTGACGGTGTGCCCTATTTGCTGTTTCTCTCAGGCAGACATAAGCAGCTTGAATTCAGTTGGGTCGGCTTGCACATTTGATGCGCTAGGAAACACACCAATACACTAGCAGGCTCGTGTGTTTGTCCCAATCGATAGGCTAACTTAACAGTAATAGCTGGCAGTTTTCAGCGGTGCTTATTACTAGCATGTCTTGTGCTTGCAAAGGGTATGTTGTTGTTAAAGGGAGATTTCAGTTATGATGGAGGATGAATTTGGCTGTTTTATTGAGGACTTAATTAAAACATTTATTCTCTAGCCAACCTTTTTTTTGCTAAGAAAAAAATAATTGACCACGGGAGACCCCACACCTATATCAGGCTATGGTAACAGAAAAAAGAGACTAAGTGTGTTGTTTTAATGATTCCTGGTACACAAATGATACATGGCTGTGTGGCTGTAGGAAGTTGTGTTCCTTGTATTGCTGGCCTTGCTTTTTATTTACAGCAGGCAAAATATTTGGACAACAAAGGGAATTTGTGGTGTTAACAGTTATTATGTACTTAAGAAAAGACATGAACAGTCTGTATGCCATGTTAAATCCAAAATGACTTTACTGAAGTTCTGTAGCACTAGAATAGAGGAATTCTGAAGCCTTGCCTTCAAAATTAATTGAGACAAGCATAATGAAACATTAAAGCAAACCGGTATATATTTGGTTGTCTAACAGATGTTGTTTGTTTCCTGCCAGAGTAAGAGTTGCCTTTTAGGGACCACATTGAAAACCATGACTCAGTTAATAAAGGAAATTTTGTTGATTTGTCCCATTATAGATCCATTTATGATGAAAAGTTACAGAACCACTTGGAAACCTCTGCTGCTCTTCTTGGTACTTCCCACAATTTCAAAAATGGTTTAATATAATTGATTCAGTCTCAGCTGTTTTGTTAAAGAAACTAAAAGAAGAAATCAAAGAAACACCATTTGTAACTGTGATAGGAGATGAGGCTATGGATTTAACACATACATCCCAGCTTTCTTCTGTGCTTCATTATGTTACATGTGATGATATTCAGGAGAGATTTATTAGGCTCTTTGATGCAAGTACTGACTGCTCTGGAGTTTCTGTGGCAGGCATGTTTTCAGTTTAATCAATGAATTCCAGTTTGGTGACAAATTAGTTGCTCGAATGTATGATGGGTGTTCCAATTGGCTGGAGCAGATAACAATCTACACAAATCATTCTGCCAAATATCAGTCAGCCTGCTATGTACTCAAGCTAAACCTAGTATTAAAACAATCTGTTACAGGCATTAAAGAATGCAAAGTAAACTTTGAAACACTGTCTGGGTTTGCAACTTTTTCCTCAAGATCTTCAAAGAGAAAAGCTGCATTTCAAACTTTTATTACTAAGCACTTGCCATCAGTTGCCCGGACCTGATTGATATATACAGAAGTGTTTGGTTGAAGTAATATAAGAAGTAAAAGAAGATCTGAAAAATTCTTCAAGTCACTCATAAGAAACACCGACAAATGGGACTATGAAACATGAATCTGTTCAAGAGATTTCTTTGCCACTCTACAGTATTTTGAATTTATTTTTCTTTCAAATATATTCTCACCTAAACTGCCTCAAGCAGAAATCTTGTTTAACATTTTACAAACCAGAATTATTGATATAAAATATTGTGCTGGTTAAGTCAATGAATTCGGGAGATTTTTGAATGACAAGCATGATAAATTTGATTTGTTTTGGAAGCAGTGCACAGAAAAACATTCATCAGTTTCATGAAATGAAAATTAAGTTCAAGCTGAAAGGCAGTGAATTGGTGATGTGGAAAATGACACAAAGAAATCATAATGCATAGTGCATTGTGAAGTACCGTACTTGATAATGGTTGGACATATAACTAACTGGTTTTCCAAATTGAATAAACTGGAATTTCTTGCTCTTTGGGATTTTGACTTATTTGAAACATACATAGGACACTATATCATTCATGGCCATTCAAGTTCCTGGTTAAATCATGTGGTAGGTACTTCAGCGTCCAAGGTTCTTACATTCAGGTTACCTACAATGGCTAATTTGCGATCATTGGCTGTTCGAGAGTAACGTCAGAGGGACCTGCTCTCTGAAAGTTGCCCGCTTCTGATCGCAGGAGATCTTCCCAATTGTGTCACAAGACTGTGGTTATTTCTGATAGGATTTTAGGGGGCACACTGTGCTACCGAAACCCAATAAAGTATTCTGAGCAAATCAAAACTGAGTCTTAAATATTACCACTAAACAAGCAATCAAACGAAAGAACAACCAAACAGTGCTATTATAACAAAGTGGATCTGACAATAACTGGCAAGTTTCTTCACCTTTATCTTCTTGACTTTATCCTTCGCAACATAAACACATTTTCTTCCACTTTTTCCTTACATTTGTTTAAAAATTGCATATAAGCATTTGTCC
This sequence comes from Anabrus simplex, assembly GCF_040414725.1. Classification (NCBI taxonomy): domain Eukaryota; kingdom Metazoa; phylum Arthropoda; class Insecta; order Orthoptera; family Tettigoniidae; genus Anabrus; species Anabrus simplex. Next base: position 944,264,121 of record NC_090266.1, on the reverse strand, counting down.
TCATTTTCACAAACATGGCTACCAGTTAACTACTTAAATTAGGATCATGTGCGCATGTTAAAGAAACCAGGTTCTGCATTACTCCCGACTATCTTTGGACTCTGAGTCCGTAATAAGAACAGAAAAACCGAGCGAGTTGGCCGTGTGGTTAGAGGTGCGTGGCTGTGAGCTTGCATCCGGGAGATAGTGGGATCAAATCCCACTGTCGGCAGCCCTGAAGATGGTTTTCCATGGTTTCCCATTTTCACACCAGGCAAATGCTGGGGCTGTACCTTAATTAAGGCCATGGGTGCTTCCTTCAACTCCTAGGTCTTTTCTATCCTATCGTCGCCATAAGACCCATCTGTGTTGGTGGGACGTAAAGCCACTAGCCAAAAAAAAAAAAAAAAAAAAAAAAAAATGAACAGAAAAGTTTCTCTATACCGTACCGGTACTTTGTGACCAGTGAGGTGTCGGCTTTGTAAGACTATGACATGACAGACTTTGAATCCAGGACCCCAAACAATATGTAGGCTTACTGTGATCTGTTCCTCCTAAGTCTGCTTGGAGACCTAAGTGTGGAGGAGTGCTTTAATATTTTTTAGCCATCCGACCTGCAATGTAATTCAAACCTTCGACCTCCATTTTGGTGTCAGTTTCACCAGCAAAATGTTGGAACAGAATCATGAAACTTCTTTCTCGACTGCTTTTCGCATACCTGTTGGGTTGCGGGTGGGAACTGTGTCGCAAATGTGGGCTTGGCTCTGCTTTACAGCTGGATGTCCTTCCTGACGTCAACCCTATGTGGAGGGATGTAATCGCTATTGCGTGTTTCTGTGGTGATTGATAATGTGTGTGTTATCTGAATATGAAGAGGAGAGTGGAGCAGTATCATATGTGCCTTCTTCAAAATAGCTTTCAAGAGAAGAATGTTCTAATTCACGACACATTACACTGCACTTCTGTAGCATTTCTGATGAGAGGTATTTGTCACTGGTTTCTATTTGCATGCTCTTGTGTTTCTCTATTTTACCAGCATTATTTCTGAGAATAATCATCTGAAAACGATAAAGAGCATTCAGCAGAGTAGAGTTGTTGTATAATCCTCCTCAATAACGGATCTGGGAAAACAAATTCCAGAGTGAATCGTAGTTCAGTCAGTGGGATAAAAACTACTTCATTTCTAGATTCTAAACTTCTGAGATCAGATATTTCAAGGAGGAGACAGTCATAAAGATAGTTTTCTGGAACACTTGAATAACTTTTTCTCTCTTTCAGAGGCTACACATTTTATTTAAAATTTCATCTTGATGTATTAACTGAAGATCATGCACACCTTTGCTAGGGACTTAAGAAATGGCTGGACTGTAAGAATTTGTGAGATCATGCCAATTATTAACAGTTTCCATTAATTCATTCATGCTTTCAGCAGCTATAGCTTCTGTGTGATAGAAATTCGGTAGTAGCTTTTCTTAGGTTCATCCTTTCAGTGCCCCTATAGTTTAGAAGACTATAATCACTATTGCGTGTTTCTGTGGTGGTTGGTGATGTGTGTGTTATCTGAATATGAAGAGGAGAGTGGAGCAATATCATATGTGCCTTCTTCAAATAGCTTTCAAGAGAGGAATGTTCTAATTCACGACACATTACACCGCAATTCTGTATCATGCTTTAATTTTGTGGCCATTAGTCTTAGCCAGTGACTCTTAGTCACTCTGGCACCTTAACATCAGAAAATAAAAATCTGGTGTCAAGAAACCAGTTCCTAAACAATTTCAAGAGGTGAGGAGTATCTCTAAAGAAGTATATTTTCTCAGGTTTTTGTGGGTTCAGAAACCATGTTTTTGTTGCATGGATTACACTCTCTCTCTCTCTCTCTCTCTCTCTCTCTCTGTCATTTCTGAAAGATGTTAAACCAAACTGTCTAGTATGTCTTTTGTCATCTTTTTATCGAAAACAGCGTAAATTACTTGCTTCCAGTTCTTGGTCAGTCCTCTCACCATCACAGCTTGCAATTGTGAACTGAAGTCTGTGATTTTATCCTTCAGTGGGTAAATTTGAAAGTGCTTTTGGTACACATTTTGTCAAACTGGAGGTCTGCAATTTTCCCATGGTCTTTATATGAGAGAGCAACAGGTATCTTCATCATTTGCAGAATATCTTCCACGATTCCACTTCCGTTCTGCATGTTATGCAACTTTTATCTCGTATAAATCTAAAGTTTCTTCCCTATATACCTTAAAGCGCAAGCTGCCGTTATGCCTTCATCAGCCCAAATCACATGGTTTTGCTGGTTTTTGAGTATCTTTATTTGATTTACAGTAAACATTCCTTTCAAACTGTTCACCAGTTTTGTATGGATGCTCTGAACAGAATATTTTAACCTCCTACTTTTAACCCTTTGGCCTACCATTACTTGTGAAAGGAAATATTCCCATACATACCATTGATTTTTTAGTCACATTAACATAAAATTGACTAATCACATACAAAAGAATACACAGAGCAAAGTGAGCTTTTAGCTCATATATAGTAACAGGAAACCGATGTCTTTGTTTGTAAGTATTACTTGTTTCAAGGGAAGCAGATAAATTAGCAAGAAATGTAGAGGCATAGGCAATGGATTCCTTAGTAATGTGATCCCACTGTGGGGTTAGAAATTCATTCCTTTTCTTTTGAATTATTTCTCAACCCCCTCCTCACTAAAGAGTGAATTTCAGAAACTGGTTTGCATGTTACAGAAACAGTTTTATTGTCAACAAGATCACAATTCCAAGTATCATTTTGCTAGACTTCTCACCCGCTCTTGTTGCATTCTGGTTTTGTCACGTAGTTTCAGTTGGCACTATCACCTCGGAACTGAAATCAGAATCACTTTCACCACTGTCAGTTGAAGAAAAGAAGTATTTTCACTCTCCAGAGAATCATTTCCACATTCAACATCACTTATTTTCAAGCCAGTTACGAATAACCTCATCCATGCCACGCTTGGATGCCACCATGATTGTTTACAAATTACAATGAGCGGCAAACTGAGGTGGTTTTTATTTCCCGTATTTCAGTTCAGAGTTACTATTTACACATAGAAAATAACTTCAGGTATCATCTGACTTCAACTGGGTAGGCTGCAAAACAGACAGAATAAATCTCTCTGACCAGCTAACCGCGATAATGAACTTATAAATGTTCCATGCACCAGGACGGAAGTGTCCGTCAAAGTACGTTGCCGCCTTACGATCGCAGGACGGAAGGTTCTGTCAAAGTATGGCAATGGGTTAATTAACTCCTTATCCCATTCGCCTCACATTTAAATACCATAGGAGTTCACTAAGAAATCACATTTAAATACCGCTCTAGGCCGGCGTCATCACACTATTATTTAGAAAATCATACAAAACCAACCAGTAAATATTCCTTTCTGAAAATTTGCATGCATAATAAAGAAGTAATAAACTTACCAATGCTGCTATTTTAGTACGTCTGCTTGGTGTGGTACACCTCAAAACATTCTTCTAAGTGAAGAGCTACGCCACACTTTTTGCACTGCCAGCAACTTTCGCTTCTTTTACCCCGGCTGTAGCACACAACACACCTTCTTGTGACTTTTGATTTCTTCTCTGTGGGGGGAATACGCATGGGAAAGTGGGCCCATGATTTAGCTTGTAATCTGGTTGGGGTGGTGCTCGCTGAAGGTCGACCTCGAACCGAGTACTGCGGCAACCGAACAGTCTCTAGTAGCTGCTGCGCAATGCTAGTTAGGAAGTCCGTGTAGCTCGTCTTTCTGTTAGCAGCGATCTTGTGATACACAGTGAAGGAATTGAAAATACACATATCCAGGAGGTAAAAGAATATTTTCCTATATCCTTTCACTGTGCGTCGCATGACGGGGAACAGAGCTGTAACCTGATCCTGAAGGTCAACACCACCCATCCCCTTCTGATATTCAAGGCCACATTTGGGCTTTATCACTTCTTCCCTCGGGGTTTGCCCTCTCTTACGTCTGAGTTTGCCTGTCCCTGTGGTGAGAAAGCAAACATCCTTGTTATCTTTCCACTTCACACACAACATACTGTCTTACTGATATCGCGAGGCATGTCTTTTCGGTTCTGTCTAACAGTTCCAGTTACATTCATCTACTTGTCATGTAGCCTTTTGAATAAATCTGGGGAAGAATACCAGTTATCTAAAAACAATGTATGTCCCCGGCCTAACAAGGGTTCACACATGTTGAGAACAACGTTTGTACTTGCTGGCAGACTTGGATCCGTTACATCATCACCTACATAAATTTTGAAAGACAGACAGTAGCCAGAACTTGATTCACAAATTTTGTAAATTTTTATTCCAAACCTAGAACGTTTAGACCTATTACACAGGACAGATGAAAGGCGGCCTCTGAATTTCATTAGACTTTCATCTAGAGCAATGTCTTGTGAAGGTAAATATAATTCTGAAAATTTGGAGCAGAAATGTTGTATTATAGGCCTAATCTTTCTTAGTTTGTCACTACTATCGACTTGTTCATCGTCAACAAAATGTAAAAATCGTGAAATTATAATAAATCTTCCCCTGCTCATGGTTTCACGAAAAATAGGAGTGTTTATACACCTGTTTTTACTCCAGTATAACTGTATTCTTGACTTCCGCACTTGTGACATTAGTATAACTAACGCAAAATATGCCCTAATTTCGTCGGATGTAGTCTCAAACCATTTGTCATCGTCATTCAACTTTTTTCTGTCGAAATTGCTCAACTGTTTTGCTGCATATGAATTTGTCTCGACAGATATTTTGTCAAACAAAGGGTTCATGTATTCACAAAAAACTGAGAGTTCAGATAGTGGCTGCGTATCAAACTTTTTCGATAAATTTTCGCTAACTCCACTGTATTCACTAAACTTATGTACAACAGGTTTATTGTCACTTATTGTCCAGTTCCAGTCAGTCAAGTTAGTCTGTGCCGAGGTATGAGCTCGTTTCGAAGGACTCGGCACACCGTCGTTATTTGCTTCACTTTCCGTGTCATCAGAACTATTATACGCATCGCTAGTACTCGAACTAAGGACTTCAGGGTCTATTTCGTCGTCACAAACATCACTGCCTTCAATATCACTCTCCAGAACACTATCTATTAGCTTCCGTATTCCTTCTTCATCAACACCAGCATATCTGCTTGACGCCATGATGGCAACTGACAAGAGCGAAATTATGTGAATAAAGATTCTCTTATCTCTTGTTCCGGAAGTGTGCGAGAACCTGGCGAAAGGGAAAAAACCGAAACCACATGTATAAACTTCAGCTCAGAATGCATACAAGTGGCGTCTGTGGGTTAGTGACTGAACTACATGGATTGATGTACAGCTGTGCATCGCCGCGAGCAGAGCTCGTCATTTGATTCATATGCCACGAGTAACTATGACGAGCTAGGGTCGTCAAATGATGCGATTGGGTTATGCAAATTACATTTTTTTACAATTTGCTTTACCAACACAGATAGGTTGTATGGTGGCGATGGAAGGGGAAAGGGCTAGGAGTGGGAAGGAATCCACCATGGCCTTGGTGTCTGGTATGACTTTTGTCATCTTTTTATCGAAAACAGAGTAAATTACTTGCTTCCAGTTCTTGGTCAGTCCTCTCACCATCACAGCTTGCAATTGTGATTTGGAGCCCGGTGTGAAAATGGGAAACAACAGAAAACCATCTTCGGGGTTGCCGACAGTGGAATTTGAATCCACTATCTCCCAAATGCAAGCTGACAACTACATGACTCAAATCATGCAGCCACTTGCTCGGCACGCAAATTACTTATGGATATGCGGCTTTGAAGTAATTTGCTTTCACTACCTCTTCAATTTCTTTAATCAGGGCCATAGTATTACCACAGACCTGGGAATGTGGAGTGGCTGGAGGAGGTAGTGAACTTGCAATAGTCGTGTTCTGAATTTTTTCATCAGCCAATTTTTTTTTATTGCCCCGCTTTTCCTTCCTTCTTATTCTATCGTGTCAGACACTTGCTGTATGCTATGCAAAACACCCAAATTTGTAGAGGGAACAGAGTCTTTGTTAAGCATACATTTGGTAGGCAATCCTAACAATTTGCCCTTTAGATCCCGTTCTAAATCACTATCAGAAAATGTTCGGAACTCACCCGGCACAAATCCGTGTTCCACTTTCCATCACGCCTTCATCTTTTGATTCTCTGCTTTCTTACCTTCTCGTTGTTTGGGAAACTGAAGTATTTGATGTAACTTTTGGAGAGACTTTCCTTGATTTTGTCCTGCTGTTATTGCACACAAGAACCGTACATCTCATACCAAACTGTCCGACTCGTTGGCTGAATGGTCAGCGTACTGGCCTTCGGTTCAGAGGGTCCCGGGTTCGATTCCCGGCCGGGTCGGGGATTTTAACCTTAATTGGTTAATTCCAGTGGCCCGGGGGCTGGGTGTTTGTGCTGTCCCCAACATCCCTGCAACTCACACACCACACATAACACCATCCTTCACCACAGTAACACGCAGTTACCTACCCATGGCAGATGCCGCCCACCCTCATCGGAGGGTCTGCCTTACAAGGGCTGCACCCGGCTAGAAATAGCCATACGAAATTATTATTATTATTATACCAAACTTGTTTATATAAAGCCTGAGACTTAAAATAAAGTCAGGTTAGACTCAGAATAACACTGGCATAAGAAAGCAGCTATTCACCACAGGACTAGTCACTAACTCATACAAAGCACTATGAAACTATAAAAGCAAATCTACAACTCACTTGCCCATATTGAGGAAACTCACATGTTTCTGGATAGACTTAGTGAGACTGGTGGCAAGTGAGAGGCAGGTCTCCTTGTGACATCATAACTCAAGTGTAGCCAAAGCCTTCCAAATGCAGAAACACCTGTCGTGGGCAACCTCTTATATACCAAACTTGTTCTAGTACTCAGAACCAAGTTTTCGGCTGTCTACGCATTAGCAGAATTTAAGGAATCCTGTATACTAGTACTTCATAAATATTTAACATGTTCAGGATTAAGTGTGGCATTATCCGAAGTTACCAAACTCTGTTATTTAATTTTGACTCTTTCTGCTACTAGTGCCTCTATTGAATGGTTGTTCTCGGCAATGAAATGGATAAAAACTTATTTAAGTGGTACACAAATGCAAGAAAGATTAACAAAGTTGTCATTAATTTCAATCAAGAAGAAACTCTTGGAAAGCTGTAAGAAGAATCCGGGACTCCATGATTCAGATATAGACATTCTTTCTGCCAAAAAATCAACAGATAGATCTGTGTTGTCTGTCTGTCTGTTAGGTCATCAGCCCAGAGGCTGGTTGGATCCTCAAAGGTTATGCGGTTATAAGGAAACCCCAAAAACCAATGGAAGCACCAACATGAGGCGTACTAGGCAAGATGAGGAGTGAGGTAGTTTGCCATTGCTTTCCTCACTGGGTCAGAAAGTACGATTACAGCACAGCTGACTCTATGAGCAGCACCTTTCATAACACTCAGATGCACTAGTCATGCTCCGAACGTCATTACTCAGCACTACCCATACCCCAGCAACTTCCATATTGTCACAGCCATGGATGTTGACTGGGACTTTGGTGGAAGCTACACTTTACTCTGGCCTATGCCTATGGGGAGGATCAATTTGTGTAAGTATAAAAACGCAGGTTTCTATTTAAGCACTAATACCAACACATATTGTTTTTATCCATGTTTCTACTAATTAGCATGCTAACACTTCGATAAGGGTTACATGCTGCCACTGCCTTGTAGGATATGATATGGGCAAGTGGAACAGATTGAACCAGGTGCTGATGCATAGTATTCTTCTTCTACCGCTTTTCCCACATCTGTGGGGCTGCCGGGGCAAACTGTGTCGCACATGTGGACTTGGTCCTGTTTTACGGCCAGATGCACTTCCTGACGTCAACCCTGAAATCTCTATTGTGTGTTTCTGCGGTGGATGGTAGTGCTGTGCATTGTCCGAATATGAAGGGGAAAGTATTGGGACAAACACAAACACCCAGTCCTCAAACCAGAATAATTAATCACACGTGATTCAAATCTTTATATGAAACTACCAGAAAACGACACTGTTATCTCACTTGACGTTCGGACTAGTCAGTGTAGCAGTGTTGCCATATTGCAGTCTGGAATGAGTCCGCTGATGCATAGTCTACTTGTGTTGAATGGAATCAAGGGGTTTATCACACCTAACATTCCTAAGTGGCAGATGAATCTCTATCAATAGTACCGAGCAAACTGGCCGTGCAGCTGTGAGCTTGCATTTGGGAGATAGTGGGTTCGAACCGCACTGTCGGCGGCCCCGAGGATGGTTTTCCGTGGTTTCGCACTTTCACACCAGGCAATTGCTGGGGCGGTACATTAATTAAGACTACGGCCGCTTCCTTCCCACTCCTAGCCATTTCCTACCCCATCTTCACCATAAGATCTATCTGTGTCGTTGTGACATAAAGCCAATTGTAAAATAAAATCTATTAATAGTGCTGTATTTGTTTCAGTGCAGAGGCACATCATAAGTGTATAGATTTACGTACAGGTATTTGATTCACTACTTCGTAAGTCTGAAGATGATATCTTAGCCATATCATCACTAACTTTTCAGCAAGGCAGCCAGGGTTTGAATCTTGTTCAACTGACATCAACCTTTTTAAATTTAAACATTTTGTATGGGTCGGATTCCATACAAAACTGTAGGCCTTGTGGCATATGACCAGATGATCAACAGTAACATTTAAAAAAAAAAAAAAAGCAAGATTACTTGTTTGCTTTGCTATTCCATGACTTGGAATTATGTATTTCCTTCCGTTTCTTTCATTAGTTTTCAACATCTTCTGCAGAATGTTTGTTTTTCAGCTCTCAGACCTACATATTTGCTTTTTTTGGAGCAACCAGTAGGGGTCATTCTGGCTGCACTCTCTATAGTTCGCTATCTGCCTTTCCTTGTACCAGTAAGTTCCAGTTACCAGTCCTCCCACCAACTGCCTGGTCCTCCATCAGCTGGTCATGTCAACATCTTCTAGGTCTTCCCAGAGTACTCCTCTGCTCCATTCTTCCCTCCTATATCCTCTTCAGTACTCTGTTATCAGTCATCCACTTTACATGATATATCCACTGGAGCCTTCTGTCATGGATGGTTGAGCTATCACATCTTGCGTGCATATCCTAATTTCTTTGGTGTTTCCACACCCCATCAACAAACCCAGGACTATAAGTCTATCACAGCACATTGTTTTTGAAGAATGGCAGGTGACATCAGAGGGACCATGTCTTCAAGCTATAAAGTAGGCTCTGTATACGCGAAGTTTAACTGACTGTTTCTGGTATAGACCTTATGCATCTGTGCAATTTTCCATTGCATTGGATGAAATACCTTTACTTCCGTGTGATGTCCAATTGTATTCTGTGTTCTGCAGTTTTCTTTCTCTGCCACATTGGTCTCTAATAGCCATTATGTACTCTCCACCAACAAACATTCCTCATTGGACTGAATTCTGCTAATGAATGAGAGCATTTATGTCATTTCTTACTTACCCTTTATATTGATTGGGATGGTATATTTGAAAAGTTCCAATGTATCCTTGCCATTACTAGTTCAACAGATACCAAACACTATCTGACCCTTGCTACTCCTGCAAATGCCGCTGACATGGTTTCTTGCTGTTCTTCCTCATTTTGATAATCTTACCTAAAGAAAGAACTATATACAACTACAAAGAGAAAAGTCATAAATAGCTATTTTGCCCTCTACTATAATTATAATTACTGTGAAATTTTTATATTTCTTAAATGCATACCATAGATCTGGCTTAAGACGATAAAAACTTATTGGTGGTTAATAATAATTTTGCGTGGCTATTTCTAGCCAAGTGCAGCCCTTGTAAGGCAGACCCTCTGACGAGGGTGGGCGGCATCTGCCATGTGTAGGTAACTGTGTGTTATTGTGGTGGAGGATAGTGTTATGTGTGGTGTCTGAGTTGCAGGGACGTTGGGGACAGCACAAACACCCAGCCCCCGGGCCATTGGTATTAACCAATGAAGGTTAAAATCCCTGACCCGGCCGGGAATCGAACCCGGGACCTTCTGAACTGAAGGCCAGTACGCTGACCATTCAGCCAACGAGTCGGACATTAGTGGTGGTTGTTTAGTTTTACTTCCTTTTAGATCAATAATCACCACCATCACATCACTACTGAAGAAATTTGATCTGTTAAGGTATTAGCTAGTTGAAATAAAAAGTATTAGTGACAGAATTCATTTTTGAGGTTATATAGTCTATTTCTTGATTTATCAGACTTCGTTATGTATGTAATTGGTAGATTGAATATCTTATGAATCTTCCCTGCCAGTCCTAAGCCCAGATAGGAGGAGGGTTTTGGGACAAGGTTAGTGACCTCCCTTGGCAAAAAATCATCTTGCTCACAGTACCAAAACTGTGCAAAGGAACAACAGAATTTTAATGTTGATGAGCCCATGTAATAAGGTTGTGGACTCCATGCGCTTCCCTAATTTGTTTTTTTGGAGTTCTGTCCTTAAGCCCTACATATTCCTGAGGACCTTCATTTCTGCTGTCCGAACTAGTCTTTTAGTCTTACATGGGTGTAGTAGAGGAAACATGGGTAGGAACACCATGTCTCTCCAGGATGGAGAGCATGAAAATACCCAGAATAGTTCAGGATGTGAAGTCAGGCACAGATGGCCATCAGAACACTGGATGGACAACTGGACATTATCCTGAGGAATAGAATAGCATGTGATGTTGGGAAAAACAGGTTTTAGTCTTAAGACAAGAAGATGAAGAAGGAGATGGTAGATTTTTACAAGGAAATTCCTCTTCTTCTCCTTCCTCGCTGCTCCCTTCTGCTTCTCGGTATTGGGCCTTCCAACCACCTTTGGTACTCTGTTCTGTCCCATGCCAGTTACCTTACTGCACAAACACTTGCTTAGATTTCCTCTCAGCATCCATACAGACCATTGAGTGACTTCTTGTCAATATCATCTACTGCAGATATCACCCCAAGCTCTTCTCTTACAGCCTAGTTCTGTATTCTATCTCTCCTAGTCTTGTTCATAACTCGATGTAGGTATTTCATTTCTGAGCTTGTTATTACTCTGCTGTCATGCCTCTTTCCTCTAGTCCAAGTCTCTGAGCCTTACAATAAGGTGGGGAGGAACAGTCCTGTAAATCTGAAGCTTGGTCTTCTATGACACTTCTTTCTTGCAGACTAATTTCTGGTTCAGCTGGTAATAGATGGCATTGGCTTTCTGAACTCTCTTATTGATTTCATCTTTGATCTTAGCATCTTCACAAGTTACTGTGCCCAGATAGTTGTAAGAAGTGACTTGCTACAGCTGTTCTCCATTCCAGTTGATGTTGATATCTTTTTCCTTGCCTCTGACCTTCATCAATTTGCTCTTAGAGGTATTAACCTGCATACCTTATTCTTCAAATGTAGGCCTACTTACCCATTCTATTACTGCCTCCTGTAGATCTTGAGGATTGCTCTTAATTAAGACAATGTCGTCTGCATAGACCAAACTCTGCAGGTAGATGGGGCATATTGCCAGGTGCCCACTTTTAAATTTCTTTGTTCTTCTTTTACATTGCTTTATTGTTTTGTCAATAAAAATGATGAATATCTGAGGACTTAGGCTGTATCCTTGTTTCATGCCCTTTTCCATCCTGAATGTCTTACTTTTCTGTCCAAGTAAACTCAAACACAGATAATGATTTTTAGAAAAAGATTCAGACACAAAGTTAGTCTAAAGAGCAATTTATGAACATACTGTAATGCATTACAAACTGTACAGATAAATTATTTATGACACAATCCAAGAGATAATCATTTTATGAACTAAGGAAATGAGTGTTATCAATTATTGTACCTTTTCTAGTTTTGACAGCCTCCTACATAATATAAAGAAGAAACATAACAAACCAAAAACCTCAACAAGGAGTCACTGTAACAGCTTGCATTGTTTTTTACGATTTGGTTTCTGTTTCTACTGTATTTCATTAAATACTTACTCTGACTGTTGTGGAGCATGGTGCATCCTTGCTTGGCTCCTGTACTGCACCATCTTGAGGAGCAACCTTGCTGCCCCCAAACAGTCTCAGGTTGTCTATCCTACTGCCTCCACGATGATGGATTAAGGGTGGAAGCTGTGACATATGCGTGATGGGTCGATGATGATTATTGGCTGCCGCATTGTTGGCAGCAGTATTGTTATCACTATTGGCTGGAGCATTAGTTCCTGCATTGGCAATTCTGTCCAGATCCCTCTTTTTATGTCGCCAATGTTTATCATATCGAATTCCAAATAGTACGACAAAATACTCGATGAGTGCAAAGAAGACAAACAGTGTGCAGGAAATAAGCCAAACTTCAATGCACTTAAGCTCCAGAGCATTTGGTGAGTTGTTCCTGGCAGGGAGAATAGAGATATATTAATATACATAAAATATAAACTTAAGAACATCATAAATAAAAGGCACTTTTTTTTTTTTAATGGATGTACAGCCTGTATACTACATCACAGCTAAGTTTTCTAAGTCCTCTTACCCTGTTAGTCAGTGATCTTCTCTAACAAATTTGCAACAGTTAGCTTTCGTAAACTGGATGGATTTTACTAAGGTTATGTATGAAGTCTACAGAAATGCTGTTGACTGATAAGATGATTTTGGTATATACTGTGTTTACATGAATTATGGCTCTAGAGTTTGTATGTTATCTGATCAAACGTATCTAGCTTACCGGTTGGCCATGATTGTTAAAGTGTGAAGTCTATATGGACTGACACTGTGATTAACGAGTTCAAGTCCCGTTGGTGGAAAAAAAATTCACCATCAGAATGTTGCCTGGCAGGGTAGGAAGGGTGGTGGCATACAATTTCTAATAACTTGCTTGTGTGCCGAAAGCCTGGATTCAGTTCCAAACCCCTTCGCAGTGTTCTTATGGAGTGAGGGCATACGACGCTGTTGATGATGATTCGTCTGTCAGATGGAACGTTAAGCCATGAGCAGACCCTTTGATGTCATTCGACAGGAGTAGGCTATGTGCCAGCAGTGGGTTTCATCCTCTCTCTACCTCATTATTGTTATCATTGTAATCCCGCATTCGGATATGCAGGTTGCCCATGGGATTCAAATAGAAAGATCTGCACCAGGCGAGCTGAACATGTCCTCGGACACTCCCAACACTAAAATCAATCAGTCAATCATTCAATCAATCAATGAATCAAAAGTATCTGGGCACCTCTAGACATTGCTACAACTGCCATTGCTGCTGTAAAAGGCAGCAGAGGGCTTGATATTGTTCAGTGCTACGAGATATCTGCAGATTGGGTGGAGCAAGGAAACTTGGAGACTTCATACATAGAATGGTTATTGGTTGCAATCAGTTGGAGGGTTTCCGCCTTACCGGGCAAGTTGGCAATGCAGTTAGGGGTGCGCGGTTGTGAGTTTGCATCCGGGAGATAGCAGGTTCGAAGCCTGCTGTCGGCAGCCCTGAAGATGCTTTTCCGTGGTTTCTCATTTTCACACCAGGCAAATGCTGGGGCTGTACCTTAATTAAGGCCATGGCTGCTTCCTTCCCACTTCTAGGCCTTTCCTATCCCATCATCACCATAAAACCTATCTGTGTCAGTGCAACGTAATGCCACTATAAGAAAGAAAGCATTTCCGCCTTTCTCAGATTGCCCAAGTGAACTGTTGAGGACGTGATTTTGAACTGGATATAGGAATCGCTCCTCTACAAGACCTTAGATTCCATTAACGTGTAGTAGCAGCAGCAGCAGAGGCCTGAGCGTCACTAGGTTTTCACCTCGGTGACTGCAGTTCAAATCCCAGCCAATGAAAATGGGAAGTTTTGAAATGAAAGTCATGCCCCTGTTGCTCAGATTCAATGTAAATCCGGAGTTCCCATGGCTATGATCACAGTATCAACAGTCAGTAAAAGTACAAACATGTTTTCTCTAGTATCATAAATTTGAGAGATGGGATGGACAACTTGGTGACAGTATAATTTTCCTGGCTTTCAAATTCTTCAAATTCTCTGCTTTAATGGTCCATAGACATGCCAAAGCAGGGTGACATGTTGGAAAACTACCTATATTATGCTGCAATGTACTGGTTAACTAGAGAGTGCATATTTCACGTTATTGCTTTTATACCACATCATGAAGTTACTTTGGCCTAAACTAACTCGTGATCTATGGCAGTATATTAATAGAAGTACTTGCTAAAAACAGTGCTGCATTTTTCTGATTTTTATTGCACAATTTGTTGTTAACCCATTTGCATTGTATTAGATATTTACCTAATATATTTTTAGAATATAAAATAATGAGTGTTAATACACATGACCTGCAAATTTTGATCCCTTTGGGTATCTTTTGATTAGGTTAATTTCTGCATTTTCTCCCTCATAATGAAAATCCTTAGATTACCAGAAGAGCAGCAGTTTGTGTAAATTGCAGTATACACGTTGCATTGAATGTGACAGTTTTCAGTTTCTGTCGAATACTGCCTGAAAATGAGAAATTGTACGTGAAATTCAAGAGTTATGGACAGGCACTAATGAACTTGATTACTGGCTAATGATCTTACTATGTCAACTTCAGTTGTTGTACTTTATCTTCACAGAACCCTGCCCTTGGTTAGTATTGATACCTCTTTTGTAACTGGCTGAAGATCATTTCTACACAAAGCATATGTTCTGAAACAGCAAAGCATTAAACAGACTATAAAGTTTCCCTCATTTGGCAATAGATCTTCTTTGTAAGGGAAACCTTAAGAGAGTTAATAAAGTTATGCTCTCTTGATTTTAAACTTTTCCTACAAGGATAATTTGGTCTTTCTATTATTTGAAAACTTTTTTTCCCTTTGAAATTAAAAGTTCCTCTGGGATGTAAAACTGTGAGCTGTGAGCTCGCATCCAGGAAATAGTGGGTTTGAACCCCACTGCCAGCAGCCCTGAAGATGGTTTCCATGGTTTCCCATTTTTACACCAGGCAAATGCTGGGGCTGTACCTTAATTAATGCCATGGCTGCTTTCTTCCCATTCCTAGACCTTTCCTGTCCCATCGTCGTCATAAGACCTATCTGTGTCGGTGTGACATAAAGCAAATAGAAAAAAAATCAACTATGATGTGCAGAAAACATAAACCAGACTGTGTATGTGGTGGACAGTTCAGAGCAAGATGTTACTGGAGCAAGGCCCTTCATTAGCTTTCTGCTGCTTTCTTTAAAACAATCTTGTGTTGCTATCAACAACAAACAATTGCTTTCTTATTTTCATGCCTCTAGTTTGTAACATATCAACTTGTCACAACCTGTAGAATTGCAAGCGATTAGTATATCATGTACAATTATATTCCAGAATTTTTGAATGTGGTTGTCATTATGTACGCGTATATCTTTACTTATTGAAGAGAACTTTTCAGAACCTTTTGTATTTGTCTTGGTTATTTCTTAAATATAAGAGATGAGTTGAGCTTCATGTTTATCAGTGCAAGAGAAGTTAATGTCTGTCTACTTAACATATTGTTACAATCGGGGTTATTAATCACAAGCTATTTTCAATAAGTGACAGCAACTAGATTACATTCACTGAGATTTGTAAAAGGTTTTGTACCTTAGGACTTTCAGAATTCCTCATTTAAATTCATTGAATATTTTCTCAAATGTTTATTGAAATTTATTTTTGAAAATACATGGGAAAATCTAAAAATCTGGATGTTATACTAATATTAGAACAAAGGTAATATTGCAGGAAACCATTGAAATATTTAACCTTTTAGTAATTTATGGATCAACAATTCCCTGAATTGTTCCTAAACTAAATATTTCAACAAGATTCATCATATATTGATCTCTTGTTACCAAGTAAGGCTGTTAGACCTAATTCTTTTTTTTTTTAAACAAATCTTTTCTCAATTTTTCTATTCCTAGAACTGTGTTAATATCTTACCTGACAGTGTCAAACATTGTTACCAGTGAGAGTAACGTTGTGACTAGCAGAACCATCCGACCTGGAACCATATCAGGGATGACAACAAAACTTCCCCACGACATGATGACAAACAAGGAACTTGGCAGATAGCTCTCCAGCAAATAACTTCTCAGCTCGCGGCTCATGGTGATGAACATCCGGGCTGTTGAATGATTGCCTGAAATTGGGAATATTGCTGCTTGATATTGGCTACTATTCTTATCAGCACTTTCTGAAAATATTTGAATTTTTATTATTATCCAGTAAGGCTGTTCCCTTAAAGTGAACTACTTTTTCCAAATTTATTTGATGATGACTGTTCTGGGGTATCTGTGGAATGCAGAGGTGATGAAAGAAGATGCGGGCTTGAATGGGTCTAACTACAGTCTCAAAATTATTTTAAAACTTTAACAAAGGTTACATTTCTTTAGAATTTCAAGAATCAACAAATAACAACATAACAGGTACAATTAGCAATTTTGAAACAAGTCAAGAAAAATACGATGTTAGTAAATTCAACAGGTCCTGGGGTTCAAGCCCCTCGCTTTACAATTCTTGAGCTCCCAACTCAAATTTACAAAGAGCATGAATTTATTCAAGGGCAGAAATCCCCTTATTCAAGAGCACTTGCTCTCCAAAAGTACAATATCTAGCTTTCCAGAGGCACTCGTTACAGTTACAAAACTTGAAATAGAGCAAACAGGCTCTCCGTTTCTTTGAGCCTCCTCGAGGCAACCTCAGAAATCTTACATTCTCTGGCCTTCCATGGGCCAACTTACAATTTGAAACAGGGGTACCTCGTACCCAGCCTATAGGGCCTTTGCGGAAAAGAACAGGTTAAGTAAATGGCCCGAAACACAAACTGAAAGGAGGCCCTAAGGGGCTCTAGGCCGATGAAACAGGGGCTATTCCCAAACTACTGAGGTGACTCGTATAGAAATTACTTTAACACATTACAGAAGGAAAAACAGTTACAAAACATAGTCACCTCAAACCAAGATGAAGGGGAGCTCGAGAGGGTAATTCATTCTCTATCCCCGATTCACAGTTAAAGATTTTATGAAGTTTTTACATTAGCCAAAGAAGATTTACATTTTAAAAAAGTTTGTTACATAACAAAGAGTCGGACCTTTCCCTCGGGTTAAACTGTGGATGTATCAAGAAAGAAAGAAGTTATATGGCCATTACCTTGTAGATGTTCAGTTGACCGATGAAAGAGGCCGCCCGCCTCCTGCTTTGACACACACACAAAGTAAGATGACGATCAATTGACCAAGAAACGAGAAAATCCGCAGTTTGTAAACCCTCAGGGAAGGTTCAAGATCAAGAATAAACTAGCCACACCCTCTCAGTTTTATTGGTAGATTTCAAAAGTAACACTCAGAATCGAACAAGAAGCCTGTGATAGGTGGAAAATTAATTAGAGAAATTTGTGAGTGGCTAGATTCCAAACTGGCGGAAATAAAAAGGAAATATTGCCAACCCAAAAATAAATGAACATCAATCAGTTACAAAAACCTAGAAATACAAAACTTCTTTAAATTATAAGTTCTTTCACTTCGCACCAGGGTGCATGATCATACATTTTTTTAGTGGAGTTATCTGTAGAAAAATGTCCAAACTTCTTGATGTAGAGCAAACAAAACAAGGAGAAATTCAGTCAGTTTAGGAAACTTCACAATAACAAAATTACTCAATATTTCTGTGGTCACATTTTCTGAGTAAAGTTCTAAGATGGTGTAGTTTCAGTTTCACTGTTTTACGAATAGAGGAGTCCATTTAGGCGCAGAATTTGAATGCGCGGCTTTGGGGTGTACCTCCTGGTACAGACCCCTCCCCAAATGTCCTTCCTTGGGGTGACACAGAAGGATGTTGAGAAAACATTTTCAGTTGAGAAGAAAAAAATTCTAAGTTTTTATTTAAGTTGATAGGTAGAAACTAGTTTGACTCCAGTTTTAGAGTGTCCTTGTTATTGTAGCATATTAAATACATGATGATAGATTTGACGGCCAGGCCTGTCGCCACTTGCCGATACCCAGTTGAGGTCGCCCGGACCCCCCGAGTACTCTGAGATACACCTCTCCCGGTACTATGAGAGGGGTAGTCGTGGTGATGGTCGCCGCAGATTAGACGTATATGTATATGTCCCCAGATGGGTTGGCGGTAGGGTCACCGCACCTCAGCGTTTGCCGGGAGATAGACTCCTGCACGCCTTTCACAAGGAGTCTTCACGGGAGTGGATTGGGCCCGAACCCCACTTCTGTTGCAGTACGGCGGCGAACGGCAGAGGGGGCACTGAAGCAGTAAGATCTCGGCGACAGAGAAGTGTTGTTGCAGACTTGATGTACGATCCTAATTGGTGATACAGAGGGGCGGGCGGCGGGGAAGATTCTTGTGTGCCAATAGTGCGGAGATGCAGAAGACTGGGGCTTGGTAATGGCCACTAAGGAATGACAGCAGGAAAACCAGAGGGGAAGATCATATGCGAAATTTAATAACCTAATCGGGGCAGAAGGCCTCGAATAATAATAAAAAAAATATAACCATGAAACTCCTACTAAATTTAGCGGCTAACGAATATAGTGAAGTAATTATACAGGTTTCACCTGAGAGAGGTTCACTCTAAAGATCCTCTCTGTGGCTGGATTGCTTACTAATAATGTAACTGGTGTCAAAAAATCCAAAATGACACACGGCCAATGAAATCTGGGGGCAAGCTTGCCCACGGGAACAGAGTTCCTAACCATGACTTGATCTCTAACTTTTAAATTGGTGGGCCTCCGTCCACAATCATATCTTTCCCTAACCTTTTTCATGGGACACTTTAAGATTGGCCTTAGCCTTCTTCTATAGATCTCTAATATTATCGGGATCTATTGTCTCTGGTAAGATATCATTAGGTAACCAAAGGTTAGAGAGCGGCGTATTAGGAACAAATTTAAACATCAGAGAAGCTGGAGTGAACTTGTGAGACTCATGAACCACCGAATTTCAAGCAAAGGCGAAACAATGCAGGGACGTATTCCACCTAGAATGATATTCATGATGAAACGCAATTAGAGCAGGTCTAAGATTACGATTGACCCGCTCAGCCGGAGATGGTTGAGGATAATACGCCGAAGTAGTTACATGTGATATAGACAGATCAAAACAGAATTTACGGAAGAGGTTGGATGTAAAGGCTTTAGCATTATCAGAAACTATATATTGACAAGGACCAAAAGAAGCAAATATGATATTTAAACAAGAAATGGTGGACTCAGTGGTAGCCAGCTTAGTTGGAAATAACCAAGAAAACCTAGTCAAACGATCTACACACACTAGAATGAATTTGTTGGCGTTCCCCTTTGACTGGGGGAAGGGTCCGACGTAGTCTATATAGAGGTGTTCCATGGGGCGCGACGCTTGGTGAGATGATAATAGACCTAGCTTAGTGGACAAGGTGGGTTTACTAAGCAAACAAGATTTACAAGCTTTTACTAATTCACGAATTTCGCCGTCCACACCTTTCCAAATGAACATCTCTCGGATCTTTTCCAGAGTTTTGAAGATGCCTAAATGCCTCACTAATGGGGTCTCATGATAGTATTTGAAGATCATAGGCACAAGAAAAGCTGGAACCACAACTTTCATTTTTGGTCATGCCTCGACAGGCAACACAAAACCCCGTTCCTCAATACATAAGGGACGACATGTTCCCCGGAAGAAAGGGTTTCAATAATAGGGGCCAGCACAGGTTCTTCACGTTGATATTTTTCAATGTCTCGAAACAACATGGGGGCATCAGTTAGAATGGCATTTACACCCGAAGGCATGAGCGCGGGAAGAGAAGAACTATTTTCCTGTTCGGTGGTCTCCACATCATGCGAAAACATGCGGCTTAGTCCATCTGCAACAACATTTTCAGATCCTCTGATATGTCTTACATCAAACTGGAATGCAGAAATCCTAATGGCCCAGCGGGATATACGACCAGTACCTCGCGGCCTAGCTAAGACCCAACTTAAGGCTTGATTATCAGTTTCCAGGTCGAACTTGACGTGTTCCGGATAGAGGCGGAACTTCTCTAATGCAAATAAGACTGCCAAACCTTCAAGTTCATAGATGGAATATTTGGCCTCTAGGGCTGATAATGTCCTAGACGCATAAGCAATGGGTCATCTTCCGAGTTCAGTTTCCTGAAGAAGGACCGCAGCCATCGCCGATGATAAGGTGTCGGTTTGGACAATGAATTTCTTGGAAAAATCAGGCATAGCAAGGACCGGGGCATTACAAAGGGCTAATTTCAGATCTTCAAAAGCGGCTTGTTGAGACGGTCTCCACTCAAGGGCGCCGCTCTGTTAGCAAAGTTAGGGATACATTTCCTGAAGAAATTCACCTTGCCGATGAACCTGGCAATACCTTTGATATCCTTAGGGGGTTTGAAATCACGGATGGCCGGTGTTCTAGAGTGATCAATAGAAACACCATCGGGCGGCACAATATGCCCTAGGAATGACATAGAAGGTTCAGCAAAAGCTACCTTAGATAACTTCACAGTCAACCCGCCCTTACGAAGGCAATTGAGTACTTCCTTGAGATGATCTAGGTGTTCTTCAAAGGTCTCAGAAAATACAACGACATCATCAAGATAATGGTTCAAGTATTCAAACTTGATGTCGGAGAAGACCCTATCTAGCAGTCTAGTGAGCACGGCTGCCCCCGTGGGGAGCCCGGAAGGCACGCGGTTGTATTCATACAAGTTCCAATCCGAGGCAAAAGCAGTTAGTTATTTCGATTCTTCAGCTAGAGGGATCTGGTTGTATGCCTGGTTGAGATCAAGGATTGTAAAGAACTTAGCTTTCCGAAACCATGAAAAACAAGAATGAAGGTCGGGAAGAGGCACAGATTGTAACACCACCTTCCGATTTAAGGCCCTATAATCAATCACAGTCCTGAAGCCGCCTTGGGTTTTCGGGGCCAGAAAAATGGGCGATGAATACGCCAACTTAGAAGGTCGAATAATACCGTCCTTTAACATTTGGTCGATGATCTATTTAAGAGCCTTCGTTTTAGGTGGAGATAGCCTATAAGGTGGAAACCTAACTGGAATCGAGTCCGTAACCTCTATCTTGTAATCTATAAGGTCAGTAACACCAAGAGTATCGGAAAATACATCGGGAAATGACTGACACAATTTACGAATACTATCAGACTGCTCCTCAGGTAGATGTCTAAGGTCTAACAACATCTCATCCTGGGTAGGCGAAACAGATGAACATGACACATAATTACATTTTAGCAAAGGAATTTTACAATTATTAGCAAATTTGAAGGTGCACGACTTGCTCTGAATGTCGAGCACTAGACCGGTATGAGACTTGAAATCAGCTCCCAATATGATGGGGCAAGACAAGTGTTTGGCCACAAACAATTTTACTTTCCAGGTGAATTTGGAAATACGAATTTTGGCAAATTTCTAATGGAGAGGAATTAGCCGAAACGCATTGGACCAAAGACGAACAATAATCAGAAAATTTACAAACAGTCTTTAATTTGGAATACCATTCAGCCGAAATTAGAGAACAAACACTCCCAGAGTCTAATAGAGCCGTGACCGGTTCATTATTCAACTCGATTTTAAGAAATGGTACGAGTGCGTGGGACTCCGCCGCAATTCTGAGGCATTCTTTAGGGCATTCAAATGTGGGGTTAGAAGAACTTCTACCCTGTTCCGAGCTTTCGGTGGGTTTAACGGAGGCTGAGCCTTGGGAAGATGAACGTGCCGACTCAGCCGATGACACTAGTCATTTTCGATTATTAGAGATCGTGGAGGTTGCACCAAAAGTTGAGTACGAGGGGGTTTTATTGGCATTAGGGCAATTCTTGGCGAGGCGATTAAAGGAGCCACACTTGAAACATCCTTGTGATGACCCTGCTCCATTCTTTGTCCCACTCGATTTGATCAAAGGGCACTTGTTACAGAGATGTTCCATAGACCCACAAGCATAGCATTTACGTGTGGTGAATGTTCGGCGAGGTGAAGGCCGAAGACTATTAGAAGACGGAGGGGGTTCCTTAGCGACTCGTAAGGTGTCGGCATACCTAACGCCTTCGACTGAGACAGCCATAGCCTCTAATTCTGCCAAGGTTTGGGGACGAGACTCAAAACACAAATAGGATCTATAAGGTGGAGAGATACCTTCAACAATATTTTGCACTATCTGGTCTTCGGAAAAATGCAGGGCGAACACTCTGGTATAAAATTTGATATCTTGGATGTAATCAGCCAGATTTTCGTCCAGACGTTGTACCCTAAAATAGTACTTCTGTATGAGAGAGGACATTGCCCTAGCCGGTATTAAATTTGCCAGAAGGTGAGCATGGAAGTCTTCTAAGGATGATTTTTAGCTATAGCCTTAACTATCTTGTCCGATAGGACACCTACAGAATACGGGTACATGATCTGCCCCAGTCAAAAATTTAATAACTTTATTTGACATTCCTGAAAGGTGTTCAAAAAGGTTACTAGCCTCCTTAGCATGGTCTTCTTTTAACTTGAGAGACAATAGGTCCCTAACCCTATTATAAAAATGGAACAATCTAGCTTGTTCTCTTTTAAGTTGGTTAGCAGAAGGATCACTCACTTCAAAAAAACTCACTACCGATGCTAGTTCAGTGGTGTTATCAGTGATAGTGGAGAGAGCCTCATCAATTTCTTTCTCTCCCAAAGTTGGGATACTAATAGGCACGGTAATTCTAATGACTCTTTAAGCTTGGTGGTATCTGCAGCAACCGTGCCTCCAGATTGAACATTCCTAATAAGTAATTCATAAATTAATTCCTCCTTGCGCAAGTAGCCGGGATGGAGGACTTCGCCAGGGCCAGACATGGTGAAAGAAAATTTACAAATTTAGAAAAAAATTCCAGCAACCGAGAAAATTCTTAGAGTTCTGTGCGGATTCTATGTTTAGCCATCAAGAGGGCTTAATTGAGACCCATTCAACCACGCTCTGCTACCACTTGTTTCGGGATATCTGTGGAACGCAAAGGTGATAAAGAAGGTGCGGGCTTGAATGGGTCTAACCACAGTCACAAAGTTAATTTAAAATTTTAACAAAGGTTATATTTCTTTGGAATTTCAAGAATCAACAAATAACAACATAACAGGTACATTTAGCAATTTTGAAACAAGTCAACGAAAATACAATATTAGTGAATTCAACAGGTCCTGGGTTTCAAGCCCCTCGCTTCATAATTATTCAGCTCCCAGCTCAAATGTACAAAGAGCACGAATTTATTCAAGGGCAGAAATCCCCTTATTCAAGAGCACTTGCTCTCCAAAAGTACAATATCTAGCTTTCCAGAGGCACTCGTTACAGTTACAAAACTTGAAATAGAGCAAACAGGCTCTCCGTTTCTTTGAGCCTCCTCGAGGCAACCTCAGAAATCTTACATTCTCTGGCCTTCCATGGCCCAACTTACAATTTGAAACAGGGGTACCTCGTACCTAGCCTATAGGGACTTTGCGGAAAAGAACAGGTTAAGTAAATGGCCCGAAACACAAACTGAAAGGAGGCCCTAAGGGGCTCTAGGCCGATGAAACAGGGGCTATTCCCAAACTACTGAGGTGACTCGTATAGAAATTACTTTAACACATTACAGAAGGAAAAACAGTTACAAAACATAGTCACCTCAAACCAAGATGAAGGGGAGCTCGAGAGGGTAATTCATTCTCTATCCCCGATTCACAGTTAAAGATTTTATGAAGTTTTTACATTAGCCGAAGAAGATTTACATTTTAGAAAAGTTTGTTACATAACAAAGAGTCGGACCTTTCCCTCGGGTTAAACTGTGGATGTAGCAAGAAAGAAAGAAGTTATATGGCCATTACCTTGTAGATGTTCAGTTGACCGATGAAAGAGGCTGCCCGCCTCCTGCTTTGACACACACACAAAGTAAGATGACGATCAATTGACCAAGAAACGAGAAAATCCGCAGTTTGTAAACCCTCAGGGAAAGTTCAAGATCAAGAATAAACTAGCCACACCCTCTCAGTTTTATTGGTAGATTTCAAAAGTAACACTCAGAATCGAACAAGAAGCCTGTGATAGGTGGAAAATTAATTAGAGAAATTTGTGAGTGGCTAGATTCCAAACTGGCGGAAATAAAAAGGAAATATTGCCAACCCAAAAATAAATGAACATCAATCAGTTACAAAAACCTAGAAATACAAAACTTCTTTAAATTATAAGTTCTTTCACTTCGCACCAGGGTGCATGATCATACATTTTTTTAGTGGAGTTATCTGTAGAAAAATGTCCAAACTTCTTGATGTAGAGCAAACAAAACAAGGAGAAATTCAGTCAGTTTAGGAAACTTCACAATAACAAAATTACTCAATATTTCTGTGGTGACATCTTCTGAGTAAAGTTCTAAGATGGTGTAGTTTCAGTTTCACTGTTTTACCAATAGCGGAGTTCATTTAGGCACAGAATTTGAATGCGCGTCTTTGGGGTGTACCTCCCGGTACAATGACAATGTTGAACAGAACAGAAGTTACCATAATTGTGAGAAAAAGGATTGGAGGTGGGTAGGGAGGTGTATGGTTGAGGGGGTGTGATAGCTGAATGGCCCAGTCACTGACTTTGTGGTTTATTTAGTAGTTTTACGTCGCACCGACACAGATAGATCTTATGGCGACAGTAGGATAGGAAATGCCTAGGAGTTGGAAGGAAGCGGCCGTGACCTTAATTATGGTACAACCCCAGCATTTGCCTGGTCTGAAATTGGGAAACCACGGAAAACCATCTTCAGGGCTGCCGACAGTGGGATTCGAACCCATTATCTCCCGGATGCAAGCTAACAGCCGCGCACCCCTAACCGCACGGCCAACTCGCCCGGTGACTTTGTGGTTTGAATCCTGGTCAATTCACATAGGACATTCGAAATGAACAACAGTCATGTCCCTGTGGTTTGGATTCCTTATATAACTGGAGGTTCCATGTTTATGTTCACAATATCAACAGTCATATAAGTTAAAACTAATACTCGCTTCCCAGATGGATTCTGCAATGGAAATAGATGTGAAGGTTTGGGTTTCACAATTAAATACAGGATTACAATGAACATGAGCTCGTAAAGTACTCATGTTATCTTACTTAATGAAGTAGAGTACCTAACTAGCAGAAAGTACAGCATTTGCTTACTGAGTTAGTGGATTCGATCATGGCCCAATATCGTGGTATTTTAAGGTGTTCAATTATGCCAACCTCGTGTTTTGGTTTTACTTGCATGCTAGAGTTCCCACAGGACAAAATTCTAGCACCTCAACTTCTCTAAAAATATCAAAAAAGTAGTTACTTGTGTTAGTGCAATTTAAACCACTAGCGAGAAAAGAAGTTACTGGGACATAAAAACAGTAATATTATCTATAGAAATTGAACATAAGGAGATGAATGTTGTACACAATATCAAAGGACCAGTGGGATTGTTAAGAAGGTTGAACCCTTCAACAATAATTATGATTGTAGAAGTGTTATAATTTTAATATTTCATGAGGAAAATGTTTTAAGTCTTCAAAATATGATTCATGTAGGCCTTCATTTCATGAAACATGAATAACTTTAATCAGATTCTGGTTATAGTCTGTATGGGAAAGTTAATGTTTACAGACCTTTCATATTTCAACTTTCATGGATCTCCAACACATTTCTTATAGCTAAGATTGACCTTTCAAACACTTTCTTTTACCCGTAACAGAAATGGATCCTATGGTTTGATTGGAGAAATTGTAGATTTAAGCCGAGCTGAGTGTGACTCCGACAGCAGATGCGGTAGCCCAAGTTGACAGGTTCGATCCTGGTTCAGTTCTGTAGTATTTGAAGGTGCTCAAATATGCCTTATGTCTGTAGATTTACTGATATATAAAGAACTTATGAGACAAAATTCTGGCACCTTGGCACCTCAGAAAACTGTAAAAATAGTTAGTGGGGCGTAAAATGAATTATTTAGTATTTAACAATTTCCTTTACGTTGCACTGACACTCAAAGGTCTTATGGCTACGATGGGATAGGAAGTGGCCGTGACCTTAATTAAGGTGCAGCCCCAGCATCTGCAGGTGTGAAAATGGAAAACTATTTAAAACCATTGGTGGACTGCCAGCAGTGGGGTTCAAACCTACTATCTCTTGAATGCAAGCTCACAGTTGCACAACCCTATCTGCATGGCCAACTCACTCGGTAATATATTATCATCATCATCATCATCATTGAAGATAGGCAAGACACTTTTTTTGTTCCTTGTTATAGTAAGTGGCATTTGGAATAGGTATGTTACGGTAGGTAAAATCCTACATAAATGAAAAATGAAGATTGATTGTAAAATCTATTTTCAGCCGAATCAAGTTGTAGTAATTAATGGATAGTTGTCTACCTTTCTGATTTCTGGAAGCTACTTCACCCTAAGGGTAAAAATAAGAGACATCAGAGAACAGAATTAGAATGAGGAACTCCTCATATCGAAGTCTTCAGTTCATAATGTTCTCTACTAGTTTTGTAATACACTATGCTTTTGGTACTTACCTTCACCATAATAGATTGTCTGCATATCCTTCTCTGTAGTGAAGGACACTACGTACTTGGGCAGACGGTAGCCATCCCCAAAGTCACTGGGGAAGCTGAGTGGCGGATCTCCTCTCCACGTGAAGGTCATGTCAGCCATGGTGTACTTATCTGAAACCAGGAAGATATAAAGTCAAAATCTGATGATCATGATGTTTATCAGTGTCATTGTCCTACAATTAAGCTTACTTTGAAGCATTAATTTTCAGTTCATTAGGAGTCTGTAATCTTTTCCTAGATCTGCCATTGTTTATCTTAAATGACTGAGTCTAAATGTAGTTATAACTTACGTCGTCTTCTTCCTGGCCTTTTTCCCTTTTTTTTTATTGGTGGCAGCGCTTGATGATAATTTTTTGTTGTGGTGGGGTTGTTGTTGGTGGTGGTTTTGCTGCCACTGTTGTTTGTGGCAGTGGTGGTGGTGATAGTAGTAGTAGTAGTAGTAGTAGAAGTAGATGATGATGATGATGATGATGATGATTTGGTCAATATTTACGACCGGATGCCCTTCCTGACGTCAATTCTATATGGAGGGATGTATTCACTATTGTGTGTCTCTGTGGTAGTTGGTAGAATGGTGTGTTGTATGTAGATTAAGTGTATTAAGGCGAAGCAAAACACCGAGTCCCTGAGCCAGGCAAATTAATCGTATGCAATTAAAGTCCTCGGTCCGGCCGGGAATCGAACCCGAAACCCAGGCCTTATATTATTATTCGGCTCCTTGGCTGAATGGTCAACGTAGGGGCCTTCGGTTTATTGGGCCCCGGATTCTGTTCCCGGCCGGGTCGGGGATTTTAGCCACGTTTGGCTTGGGCTTTTGAGATCATCATAACATAGGCTACATCTTCATCTACATACAACACATCACACTACCAACCACCACAGAAGCACACAATAGAGAACACATCCCTCCATATAGGGATAGCGTCAGGAAGGGCACCCGGCCGTAAACTTGGGCTAAATTCACATTAGTGCCGACCCCAGATAATTCGGAGAATAAGGTAAGGAGAAATCTTCTTTATCTCCTTCTTCCACCGTTTTTCCCACACCCTGGTGCGGTCGCAGTTGGGAACTGTGCCGCACATGTAGATTTGGTTCTTCTTTACGGCTGGATGTCCTTTCTGACGCCAATCCTATGTGAAGGGATGAAATGAAATGTCGTATGGCTTTTAGTGCCGGGATATCCCAGGACGGGTTCGGCTCGCCAGGTGCAGGTCTTTCTATTTGACACCCGTAGGTGACCTGCGCGTCGTGATGAGGATGAAATGATGATGAAGACAATACATACACCCAACCCCCGTGCCATTGGAATTAACCAATTAAGGTTAAAATCCCCGACCCGGCCGGGAATCGAACCCGGGAACGCTGACCGTTCAGCCAACGAGTCAGACTGTGAAGGGATGATTCGCTATTGTTGTTTCTGTGGTGATTGGAAGTGTGATGTGTTGTGAGTGAATGAAAATATATGTATTAAGACAAACACCTGGTCTCCGAATCAAAAGAATTAACCAGATGCAGTTAGAATCCCCGACCCGGGCACGAATCGAACCCGGGACCCTGTGAACCGAAGGTGTCAACTCTGACAGTTCAGCAAAGGAGCGAGATATTATTATTATTATTATTATTATTATTATTATTATTATTATTATTATTATTATTATTATTATTATTATTATTATTATTATTTGCTTTACGTCGCACCGACACAGACAGGCCTTATGGCGACGATGGGACAGGAAAGGCCCAGGAATGGGAAGGAAGTGACCGTGGCCTTAATTAAGGTACAGCCGCCTGGTGTGAAAATGGGAAACAACGGAAAAACATCTTCAGGGTTGTCGACAGTGGGGTTCGCACCCACTACCTCCCAGATGCGAGCTCCCAGGTGCCGGTAACATAATGGGCTGATCTGGCCTAAGCAAGGAGTCACCCTCTTGATTATGAAACTACAGGTACATATATGTACAAATATTTACAACAGAAATAACTAAAACATATACATTTATACAATAAATACAAACAACTTCAGACTTCTTATGTCCCCGTTTTGGGAATCTGTTCTTCAGTATTACTGGAACTGCGGCCTGGATCTTCATGCTGTTTGGCGTGAGTCAGAGGAAAAGTCGTTCCTAGGAACTTCCTCACAATTATTATTATTATTATTATTATTATTATTATTATTATTATTATTATTATTATTATTATTATTATTGTTATATAATTCGCTGGGGCCATCAAGGACCACGTTAAGTCTTGTTGCATTTGACACTGAACTTGGCCTTCTTTAGAGCCCAAATTAACCTCATTCTTTGTGAGTGGGCCTGCTTACGCTCCTCTGTCCAAGGGGCACCGTGTCTTCTCTTCGGTTGCTCGTCTCGGTTTAGCCCGTTCGTCAATATTTTCTTGCGGAAGAGATCTCTGTTAAAGGCGTCTTCAGCTGAGATATGTAGCATTTGCAGGTCTTCTTTGGTATTTCTAAACCAGGGAATTGTGATTTTGGGGTTTGAATCAAAAAAGTGAAAGATTTCTTTAGTTAACTTTCTTCTGTCCATTCTTTTCAGATGACCGTAAAATCGAGCCCTGCTTTTTCTGATTGTGTCGGTAATTTTCTCTATTTTGCTGTAGACTTCCTTGTTGGATCTCTTTTGATGGATTCCATTTCTGTAATTTGATCCCAAGATTCCTCTAACAATTTTGCGTTCACTTTTCTCCAGTTCTTCAAGGAGTCCTTTGTTGGCATTTAGAGACAGGGTTTCGGCTGGATATAGAACTACTGGCTTCAGAACTGTTTCATAGTGACGTATCTTGGTGTTTTGGGAAAGGCATTTTTTGTTGTAGATTGTGCGGGATGTTTGGTAGGCTATTTCCAGTTTGCGTACTTGCTCCTGAAGTGCTTCTTTGTCCAGTCCATTTTTCATGATGATCTCACCCAGGTATTTGAATTTGTCTACTCGGGTGATGTCCCCGTATTTTGAATGGAGTTTTGGTGGAGCCTCTTTGATGTTAGTCATTACTTCTGTTTTCTCAAACGATATCTGCAAACCAGTTTGTTCGGCAATTTCCTTTAAAATTTCAACTTGAGCTCTAGCGGTTTCTATGTCGGTTGAGAGAACAGCAATATCATCGGCAAATGCTGAGCAGTCTGTTGCGATCCCCTTGGATTTGGTTCCTATTCTCAATGGACTGTAGTTGGTTTCCTGTAATCTCACCCGCCAGGTTCTGATGATCTTTTCAAGAACACAGTTGAAGAGTATCGGGGATAGCCCATCACCTTGTCGGACTCCTGTTTTGATGTCAAAGGAATGCGAGAGACATCCGTGGAACTTCACCTTGGATTTTGTATCGGTCAGGGTGTCTCTAATTAATGCCAGCAGTTTCAAATCAACTCCAAATTCATTTAAGATGTTTAGCAGGGCTTCCCGGTCAATGGAGTCGTACGCTTTCTTAAAGTCCACAAAGACAGACACATACTGCTTGGACCTTAGTGTACAATATCTCATGATCGTTTTGAGATTTTGGATCTGTTCAGCTGTTGAGCGACCTTTTCTGAACCCTCCTTGGTATTCACCTATTTGATGTTCGACTTGTGCTTCCAAACGCTCCAGGATGGCAAGTGATAGAATTTTGTAAGTCACGGGTAGCAAAGATATTCCTCTGTAGTTGTTGATGTTCTTCATGCTGCCTTTTTTGTGTAATGGATGGATCAAAGCTATTTTCCAATCTTCGGGTAGGGTCTCCTTGTTCCAAATTTCTTCTATTTGCTTTTGCAAGATTTATTATTATTATTATTATTATTATTATTATTATTATTATTATTATTATTATTACGACCTACGGCCTCCCATACAATTAATCTACTCTCATGCACCTGTACTGCGCGTCATCTAGCCCCATCTCCCGGAACTTAGTGTTGCCGTGATAAATTTCATTCTCGGCGTTGGTACTCCCTTTTTCTGACTGTTAAATTGGCACTAACCGTATCCAATCGTGTGTCGGTCAGCGGACTATACAAGAGTGATTCGTTTCCTTAGTGAGTGATCACAAATATTATACCTACGGCCTTTTTCTAAAATCATTCTATCTTCCTTTGGAGTTAATTTTCCCTTTGGCCATTTTTGTAGTGTGAGTTTTGCTCTTGTATATTAGGGAGGAATTGCCAATATTGGGTTTATTTGTTGGAACTTGTTTCATGTTAGGTGTAACTGAATGTTTGGCACTAGAATTTCCTTTGCGGTACGTGAATGTATCAGGCTGGCTGGAATATCCATCGTGTAAAATGGGGCTCATAAGCCCAGTCTGTGCACACTACTCCACTTTATGGGATCTCTGTATTGCTCTGTGAGCATTATGTTTCACTTGTTATATAATTGGTTTTGAGACTGGTTCTCTATTTTGTTAATACGAAATACATGTATTCTTTTGTTGTTAACTTGGTTGTTGAAGTCACTTTATTCACTAATGTGGTTTATAGTCTATAGAAAACACCTCTCCATTAGAAAAAAAAGTGTGAAACGAATGTTACTTGTTGTTATTTACGTTTCGACCCACTAACTACTTTTACTATTTTCGGAGACGCCGAGGTGCCGGAATTTGGTCCCGCAGGAGTTCTTTTTACGTGCTAGTAAATCTACCGAAACGAGGCTGACGTATTTGAGCACCTTCAAATACCACCGGACTGATCTAGGATCGAACCTGCCAAGTTGGTGTCAGAAGGCCAGTGCCTAAAGCGCCTGAGCCACTCAGCCCGGCTAAATTGTGAAACTGAAGGTGATTTTGCATCTCTCCGGAATGTGGAGTGTTCCAATTCGAATTCCGCGGGTGGTTGCATTATCAGCTCTTTCAACTTAGAATCATGACTACTTTAAGAGAAGCGAACTTTTAAAAACATTTCTAAATTTCAAAAATTTAGCCCGTCTCTAGTATTGGCCAATAGAGAAAAACCGGTATTGTGCAGTATTTTCGTAGTCCTTGCCGAGCAGATGTATCCGCAGGCAGACATTTCAACTTCAAAATAAAATTAAAAATACAGTTTGATTTGACGTGGCCCTACGCCTCTGCATTCGGGAGACGGAGAGGGGCTAGTCCTCACCATCGGCTGTCCTGTGAATGGTTTTCTGTGGTTTTTCATTCTCATGCATCAAGGCGAATGCCGGGACAGTTCCTAGTATAGGGCACGGCCGCCAACCCCCTAACCTTCTCCGAACATCTCCCTGCCTGAGAGACGGTGTTACAGTCTAGGAGGCCCGACGTCCCCTTCAGGGACGGAATGAAAACCTTTTAGTAGTAGACACAATTGCCGGCAAGGTCAGGGATTTTTACCAGGATCTGAAGGCTGGTTCGAGGTCCACTTAGCCTACGTGATTACAGTTGAGGAGCTATCTGACGGTGAGATAGCGGCCCCGGTCTAGAAAGCCAAGAATAACGGCCGAGAGAATTCGTCGTGCTGACCACACCACACCTCATAATTTGCAGGTCTTCGGGCTGAGCAGAGGTCGCTTGGTAGGCCATGGCCCTTCGGGGCTGTTGCGCCATGGGTTTATTTACAAGTTGCTTTTTGTCGCACCGACACAGTAGGTCTTATGGCGACGATGGGACGGGAAAGACCTAGGAGTGGGAGGAAGCGGCCGTGGCCTTAATTAAGGTACAGCCCCAGCATGTGCCTGGTGTAGAAATGGGAAACCACGGAAATACATCTTCAGGGCTGCCGACAGTGGGGTTCGAACCCACTATCTCCCGAATACTAGATACTGGCCGCACATAAGCGACTGCAGCTATCGAGCTCTGTGTTTTTTTTTTTTTTTTTTTTTTAGTAGTCACTTTGAAAGTGGGCGGATGCAAAGTGGGTTTCGGCCTACAAGTGACCACGGCTGGTCACCAGACGAGAGCTCTGCACTCCGACCGTGCAACCGAGGAGAGGAGGGGTGACCACGGCTGTAGCATGGCTGTGCGAAAGACAGAGGCGGGCTGTTCCCACCGTTGGCTGTCCTGGGAATCGTTTTCCGTGGTTTGCCATTCCCCTGGACTAAGATGAATACCGAGACAGTTCCTATTATAGGCCACGCCCGCACCCGCCTCACCTCCTCCGTCAATTATATCACCGAGAGAAATCTCGCTGGCCTGAGAGACGATGTTACCGTCCGGGAGGCCCACTGTACCCCATCAGAGTACGTAGTAAGATCAGTATCTACGGTAATTAGTAAACGCTTCGTGAGTCTCTTTCTTATCTACGTATATACCTTAGCAGCTAATTACTGAATGTCGTACCCTTAGTGCCTGCCACAGATGTTATCATCGCGTTTTTACACCCATAGGGTAGGCCTATACAAAAAGCTGAAGTGTTCCCTATCAGCAAGTTCGAAATTTATATCTGAAAGTCCTAATACAATTGACTTCATTTCTGTTGCAAATAAGTTCCAGTTATTAATTCATTAGACATGTACGCCTTCTCCTTAGTTCCGTTCCCTGACACGAGGTCCACAATAATGACCCGAGGGATGTATTGTCATTTCCGACGTATCAGCAGCGCGTCGAACGTCCTTTGGAAGCAACCACGGCTTGAAGGCTTTTCGGCATGGATGTGACCAGTTTTTCTGTCACTTCCGGACCTATTTTTTGTCATTCGTCCATGAAGTATTGCTTTAGACCTTCTTTATTTGTAATACGCTGCTTGCTCAGTTTACATTTTAATTCCGCCCATAAATGCTCCATGTGGTTTAAGTCTGGGGATTGGAGTGGTGTCTGCAGCACATGAGGTGTATTGTAGAGTAGCTATTCCCCAACAACACGAGCAGTGTGCTTAGGGTCATTATCTTGCTGGAAGAAGTACCCACTATATGTCTTTTCACGAGAGTTTAATCCTGATGTAAACAAATAGGCGGTGCACGTTGCCTTTGCACGTGGACATAAACGTAGTTGATTGGAGAAGCAACCGTCGCACTCACTCGACTGAATGCGAGCTCGAAGGAAAGTAGTACGTGGCATTAATTTTATTTTAGTTTATTACATTTAGAGAGTTTGGAGGAGTACGAAATCAAATTAAAATATGGTTGTCATATATACCGGTATATGTATGCATAGAAATATATAAAATAGTGATTAAATAACGAGAAATGAAGACACAAGGCGTGGTGTAATACAGGAAGTCTCCTCGTAGTGAGGGGAAGTCCCAAGCTATACAGCGTAGATATAAGGTGTTCCATCTTGCAGCAGCAGTCAGTGTCGGTAATCATAGTGAGAGAAATGGACCAAGAGGTAGGACTGCCGCGTGTAGTGAAGCACAAAAGAGGAAAACCGCTCAGAAGTGACCATAGGCAGTGCATTGTGAACGTGTTCAATAAACTAAGTGAACAGAATCCAGGTTTAGTCGTTTATCAGAAGTTCAGATCTTCGCACTTTTATGGTATGCGATGCACAGCCCTGTACGTCCGAACACGAGACGTTGACGGGGTGGAGGTCGGTACTACACGCTCAGCGAATCACAACTCTTTCTTTGGTGGAGGCGTGGACATACCATGTTCACATCAGGATTAAACTCTCGTGAAAAGACATATATCAAGATCTAATTTTGCTGCGCTGGGTGTAATATTTTGCTTTAAAATATTCAAATACAGCATCTTATCGATCCGTTCGGGTACTATATGACATTTACCTACCCCAGCCACCGATATACACCGCCATACTTTAATGGAACCTTCTCCATATTTTACAGTTGGTTGCAGACTTTGATTTTGGAGCTCGGCGTGTTTTTTCCTATACCCGTCGCTTTCCAGAGCAATCAAATAAACAGAATTTGCTCTCCTCAGTAAACAATACGCGTTTCCAACACGCGAAGTGGACGAATACTTTTGCAACGTAACTTTTCTGCAAGCAGTGAGATTCTTTTTTGTTTTTTGTAAATACCAGTGCTTATTGCTGCTATTTTGCTTAACGTCGCACCGACACAGATATGTC
Organism: Anabrus simplex; assembly: GCF_040414725.1. Lineage (NCBI taxonomy): Eukaryota > Metazoa > Arthropoda > Insecta > Orthoptera > Tettigoniidae > Anabrus > Anabrus simplex. The sequence continues at coordinate 944,229,577 of NC_090266.1, read as the reverse complement.
TTATGGCGACGATGGGATAGGAAAGGTCTAGGAAGTGGAAGGAAGCGGCTGTGGCCTTAATTAAGTTACAGCCCCGGCATTTGCCTAGTGTGAAAATGGGAAACCACGGAAAACCATCTTCAGGGCTGCCGACAGTGGAGCTCGAACCTACTATCTCCCGATTACTGGATACTGGCCGCACTTAAGCGACTGCAGCTATCGAGCTCGGTACCATTGCTTAGAGTGCTATACATTATGTCCTCCGATGTTCAGATAGCAAGTAAAACATATAGAGTATTACTTGTTTATAATTAACTTGATGATATTGGTGCAATTGTCTATTGTAGCTGCGTTGCTGCATATTCTCTTCTACCACTAAAGTCATAACTGTTTAATGTTTTACCGTTAAACGCATCGAGATATAGGACAAACAACCAACAAGCATTTGTTCTGTCACTTATTTTTAGATGTTTGTACCCTCCATGGTCTTACGTTTCGAGCTATTAACTCTTTACATCACTGATTTCATTAAGATGTTATAGCGTAACAGTGCAAGCTACAGACCTGAAACTTGCGGCACTGTGTTCCCCTCGCAAGGATCTATTACTTGCGTTAATTTGGTACATCAGATACCTTCTATCCTGTACATAGTATCATAAAATACAAACGTCTATGTTATACATAGCTCCTGAGTCTCTTACAATTGCTCCAATAGTGGGAACAATTGTAACAGTGTGCACTGATGCAAACAAATGATTATGATGAATGCGTATTAAGTTGTTCAAAAACACCCTTTAATGTATTCCCAACTTCTCAGAGATTTTCTTCCAGTAACTTCAGCCGTGTTAAATGTAGATCGAGGGAAAGTTCAATATTAGTTACAATTGACCCCAGTCTCCCCTGCTCTTTTCGAAATTCCGACTGAGTCGTCAACTCATACGTAAAGCCACATACATGAGTTACTATTATCATGGACCTTAAGCAAATTATGAAATAATTGCTAATCTTCCAGTCGTGATTGTCGTCATAGTCAATGATCTTCGAGAATTTGAATTGTTGCTTTCAGATGGGGTAGTAAAATGAGAACGGCTCACCTGTCAAAACGTACAGTAGACCGCATCGTACCTCCAAAGTAATCAATCAGGACTGTTAAGACATTTATCCCACTGGACGATGAGACGGTCAATCCCATTCTTGAGAAAGCTGGCAGGCTGTCGACAGAACTACATCTTACGCAGTCATACACGTCGTCTTTCAATGCAAACCGATGTCCACAAGTATCTCTTTTAAGCTCCCCAAAGATGTAAAAGTCTCATCGTGAGGGATCTGGTCTGTGGAAGGCTTTTTTTAAAGGATTTTAAGGATTTTACCAGTCACATATCTAAAGCATATTCCTCACGGAGTTATTAATGTGGCGGTGGGTGTTTGTATTAAGAAAGGCCTTCGTGGACATCGGTTTGCGTCGAAAGACGACGTGTGGGACCGGGTGGAAACGTGGTTTTTGGCTTTTAGGCAGGGGACCATTTCCATTTGAATGACCCTACACTTCGAATTATTTTAGTATTCGTGTGCACCATTCAGGCAAACGTCTTGATGAAGCACCGATCATATCTCTTAGGATATAAGCCCCTTTTCACAGCCGAGAGAAAACTTCTATGTGTTTCCAAAGGTCAGTGAATTACACCTCTTTAAATAAATGTTACTTACAACTGCTGAAGTCCACGGCGCACTTCTGCACATCCAGTGGGTATAACACGAAATCCATGTCACACTTGATGATGACAGTGGCTCTGAAAATTAAAGATAATACAAATAATGACTGATTTGAGAATAATTCAGAATAACTTGTGTTGTAATATTAGCTAACAGATTAATTACGCTGTCCCATTTCACTGAGAAAGTAATAACATTAGTGACTAATAAATGCACATAAGTAATGAAGATGGTAATAAGCAGTTTCACTGGCAGTGAATAAAATACCACCGCCGTCGTTATAAGATTTGTCTGATAGGTTCCCGTGCGCTTGGTCGGCATTTAAGGCCACCTCCAGAATCACCCTCTGTTTCTCGTAGTTCCGTGGCCGAGATCGTTATTTTCTTAGGTATTTTTCTCCTCTATTGGCCTCGCATTACTCCCGTACCGTTTCACATGCACGTGTTCATTTCTAACAACCTTTTTTCTGTTCTTACGAATGTTCTCCTGCCATTATCCCCTTCTATTTATGCCTCAACCTTTCCCGTCACTTTCATGTCTTGTCTCCAGGCCATGAGAGGAGATATAATGTTTCCAGTGCACCGTATCTTCTGGTGTGGGCTGGACCAATTTGTTACTTCCATTAATCTGTCTCATCTTTAGCTTTTGCAGCATGAAAGTGACTGAGTTATGAGCAAGCTAGTAACATCATTCCTTATGTAGCTGGTGCCTGTGATGAACTGTGTGAAGGTGTCTTTCAAAGCGTATATTTGTGAGAAAATTTCCTATAACAGCGCCTTCTGTCTCGGTGAAGAAACAAATGGAAATTGCATAACTCCTCATGTTTCTACTATGATTCTGCATTAATGCCAAAACTATCTGTGACAGCTCTGGTGGGGGGGGGGGGGGACCGTTGGGGATCCAACCAGCCCTCTGTCTGATGATTCAACATAGGCTACATACTGTAAGGATCATCCTACCTGCATTCAGAAACGTCTCGTCATAAGCACGGTGAACCTGTTCATCTGCACCACCATTTGTCTGCTCCGTCGAATATTGTCCTCTTACTTATAGATCTGCTTTATCCATTACCACTGCCGGTCTACCATGTTCTAGAACTGTAATCCGACTTCTGAAGTCACACTCTACCTCATGCGTGGTGATCTGGAACTTCGTGTTGATGTGTGGCGATTGGGAATGACGTGTCATGCTCCTCCTCCTCCTCCTCCTGACCCGTATTTAACCTAATGCTCTGGTGTTCAAAACTGGTCGACGGATGCAGAATAGGTTTCGGCCTACAAAGCGACCGCGGCTGATCTGGGATCCGACAGCTCTGCGCTCCGACCAACCAACCGAGCAGAGAAGGGGTGGCTACCGTGGCTCTATGCCTCTGTGTTCGGGAAGCGGAGAGGAACAGGTCCTAACCGTCGGCTGTCCTGAGAATTGTTTTCCATGGTTTCCCATTCTCCTGTACTAAGGCGAATGCCGGAATAGTTCCTAGTACAGGCCACAGCCGCCAACCCCCTTACCTTTTTCGAGCATCTCCTTCACCGTAACAAATCTCCTGACCTTAGAGTGGGCGTCACCGTCTAGGAGGTCCGCCTCCCCTTCAGGGGGAAGAATGAAAACAATTTAAGAGGAGTATTCAGAACTGACCGAGTAGAGTAGGCGTCGGTTTAACCGCGGCTAGGTTTGGCTAGCATTGCAGCTCTACATTCGGGAGGCGGAGGGTCTGGTTCCCACCGCATAGTGTAAAATTTTCCCTATCTAACTGGTCAAAAAAAAATAATTTTTCTACTTTTTTACTTGCGCCGAGATATGTACTGACGTATATTATTGACTATAAAAGGAATGTCGGGATGCATGACTTACGTTTTCACCACCTATTTGTTCTAGATTGCATAAACAAACCCAAACTGCTTCGCTCGCTCGCTCGCTCTCATTTGTCAGCCGGAGTGAAGTTCAACTTGTTGACAGACCTGCAAGTGATTCTAAATGAGTGATCTTTGTATTGAGAAGGCATGGAAATAAATGATGATGATGCTTGTTGTTTAAAGGGGCCTAACATCTAGGTCATCAGGCCATGGAAATAAATAAAAAGGTATGTAGTTTTATATGACATGAAAATTAATGCTGTCGACAGAAGTTTCGCCCCTGTAAAGAAAATCACATTTTAAGATGTAGACTTAAGATTATTCTTTTCGTAACGCTAACTTCAAATAGTTATACAAATTATTACATTTGACCCTATTAAAACAATATATGACTCTATCCGTGAACTTCTAAAATTTTGAAAAATGCAGTAAGTTTTTGCGCTTATTTGCGCTAATAAGAGAAATCACTATCGGCAGCCCTGAAGATGGTTTTCCGTGGTTTCCCATTTTCACACCAGGCAAATGCTGGGGCTGTACCTTAATTAAGGCCACGGCCGCTTCCTTCCAACTCCTAGGCCTTTCCCATCCCATCGTCGCCATAAGACCTATCTGTGTCGGTGCGACGTAAAGCCCCTAGCAAAAAAAAAAAAAAAAAAAAAAAAAATAAGAGAAATCAATTTATTTCTGTGGCGCCGCATAGGCTCTCCGGGATGCATCATTTTCAAGTATGTTACCGGGGCAGCGTGGAGTCAAGAAAAGATTACGTTTTCAAATATATAGTACATCATTTGAGAATACAAGGTATTTCAGATCATTTGGAGCAGAAACTTATAAAGAAACAGTTCAGGTGTCTTCGAGGAAATGCCACAGGCATTATAACAGATTCTTCGAATGGAACTCTGAATATTTGGGTGGAAATTTAATTTTTCCGGAAGAAATACGCTACTTTGAGGTTACACTTTCAAGGGGAGTTGTGCCTGGGCCAAGCAGGGTTAGAAGAGGACGTCCTAGGAAAATGTTCAGTGAAAACAGTCTTTTTCTTTTGTTACCCCTTTTCCCACACCTGTGGGGTTGCGGGTGCGAACTGCGTCGAACATGTGGATTTGGGCCCGTTTTACGGCCGGATGCCCTTCCTGACGCCAACCTTATATGGAGGTATGTAATCACTATTGCGTGTTTCTGTGGTGGTTGCTGGTGTGATATGTTGTCTGAATATGATGAGGAGAGTCTTGGGACGGACACATACACCCAGTCCCCGAGCCAGAAGAATCAATCAGAAGTGATTAAAATCCCCGACCCGGCCTGGAATCAAACCCGGGACTCCCTGAACCGAAGGCTAATACGCTGGCCATGCAGCCAACGAGTCGGACGTTTAGTGGAAACAGTAATGGAAGTAAAAGAAGGAAGTGCAATCATTGTTTTAAAACACCAGTGCGGTTGAAATTTCGTTTCTGCACTGTGATTGCTTCTGTCGACCGATTATACAACTTTCTTGAATTTCATAATAAGGTGGATGAATACTGCAGTTTCAAATTTTGGCCTGAGACTGAACAAGTTTATTCTGATGTACAGTCAGTCTGGAATTGAGGAAAAATGCCAGTGTGTCTTCATTGCTATACTGGACTGCATTTGATGAAAAAATTGATTCCCTCAATTTCTTAATTTTTGTGGTTCTGGAGGTGCTGGCGAAAGCTCTTTAAATATTTAAAAATATCTCCTACTGCCCAAATGTACAGCCATGCGCGTTAACTAGTGATTTACGCTAGGACTGGGAGGCTGAACCTGCAGCTCGTAAACTAGATTCTGCAGTGGTTAGCGTGATTAGCTGCCACCCCCGGAGGCCCGGGTTCGATTCCCGGCTCTGCCACGAAATTTGAAAAGTGGTACAAGGGCTGGAACGGGGTCCACTCAGCCTCGGGAGGTGGGTTCGATTCCCATCTCAGCCATCCTGGAAGTGGTTTTCCGTGGTTTCCCACTTCTCCTCCAGGCGAATGCCGGGATGGTACCTAACTTAAGGCCACGGCCGCTTCCTTCCCTCTTCCTTGCCTATCCCTTCCAATCTTCCCATCCCTCCACAAGGCCCCTATTCAGCATAGCAGGTGAGGCCGCCTGGGCGAGGTACTGGTCATACTCCCCAGTTGTATCCCCCAACCAAGTGTCTGAAGCTCCAGGACACTGCCCTTGAGGCGGTAGAGGTGGGATCCCTCGCTAAGTCCGAGGGAAAAACCGAACCTGGAGGGTAAACAGATGATGATGAAGAAATTTCATCCGCACTTTCCTTGCAACTCCTCTTGAAAGTGTAGTCTCAAAGTTGCGTATTTCTTCCGGAAAAATTACATTTCCACCCAAAGTAAAGCAAAGTCATCTCCGTACAGGCCATGAAGGCCCTTGGAGGATTGGAACGTAAAGGCTCCCACCATTGTTAACCTCGGCACGTTATGGGGTAGAGTAGATAAGCTCTACGCCCGGCCGCCTTTGCCCCCAGGAATTAACCTGGTACTCATCTTTGGTGTAGGCTGAGTGAACCTCAGGGCCATATGCACCTCCGGAAGTGGAAATCTCGTTTCTTAAATTTTACGACTTCCTGACGGGGATTCGAACCTACGTTCTTCCGGGCCTTTACCGCCTCGGCCAGGCAGCCCCTTACATTTCCACCCAGCCATTCGGAATTCCTTGTAACGTTACAAGATAAGAGCACCATGTGAAAATTGATTCTTTTACAAATTTTAACTATTGGAATTTCTCTTAGAGTGACCTTCTCAGCAAATGCTTCGTCCGCCTCCGTAGCGTAACGGTTAGTGTTATTAGCTGTCGTCCTCAGGGGCCGGTACTGCCGGATATTGAAGAATGGCAGGAGGGCTGGAATGTGGTTGGAATGGTACATACAGCTCACATCCATTGGGGTGTGCCTGAAAAGAGCTGCACCACGTCGGGATGAGGACACGAGCAAATGCTACAACGTGCTGAGATACTCCCGTCGGTGCCAATGATAAATAACCAGGGTCCAGTACTGAAGGTATGAAATACCGAGCTCGATAGCTGCAGTCGCTTATGTGCGGCCAGTATCCAGTATTCGGGAGATAGTAGGTCCGAACCCCACTGTCGGCAGCCCTGAAGATGGTTTTCCGTGGTTTCCCCATTTTCACACCAGGCAAATGCTGGGGCTGTACCTTAATTAAGGTAACGGCCGCTTCCTTCCCACTCCTAGCCCTTCCCTATCCCATCGTCGCCATAAGACCTATCTGTGTCGGTGCGACGTAAAGCAACTAACAAGAAGGTATGAAATATAGTCGATGAACAATACGTTATTTTTATTGAACCGTATTACAATAAAAAATAAAGTGAAGGAGGGTCCCTCACTGTCAGAGGGCATCTGTTTCCTGGTGGTCGTCAGCCAGCATTGTAACCTGTACATTGTTTGACAGTAAGACATTATTATTTGGCAAATAGCCCGACAGTGACCTGCCATGGTATTCATTCATTTTTACAAAACAGTTATTATTGGACTAGCAAGCGAGTGGTCGGATGTTACAAGAGCTCTGTAGTATTCTAGTAATAAAGTAGTACATTTTGTATGTGATCCATTTGGCTCTATAAACATTGGTGTTTATTTATTTGTAGTAATAATTGAGATTAGTAATAATTATTTAAATTTAACATTAAGTAGCTCCCTAGGCGTCCAGTAGATTACGCGTTGTAGGTTAGGTTTTACTTTGTTTCGATTTTGGGTTTGGAGAAATAAGAAATAATATTAACATTTTTATTTAAGTATCGGTAGGTTTGTTGATAGAATACTGACAAAGACAGTACATTATAAGTAGTTTTAACATCCTCAGCGTTTATATTCCTGCAGGCAATAGACACAGTATCTTCAAGAGAAATTATTCGCCCTTTCCATCTATTACCAAGGTAATAATTTCTTTAAATAATATAATACCCTTGTGATTTCTTTAAGGAAAGAAATTCAACTGAATATACAGTATTTCACTGGCGAAATAGTTAACAATAGTTGTATTGTTATCGATTATTGTCACTCTTCGTATTCAAATATTGCGTCGAGAACAAGAAAACAAAGTCCGCCTCTGTAGTGTAGTGGTTAGCGTGATTAGCTGCCACCCCCGGAGGCCCGGGTTCTATTCCCGGCTCCGCCACGAAATTTGAAAAGTGGTACGAGGGCTGGAACGGGATCCACCGAGCTTCGGGAGGTCAAATAAGCAGAGGTGGGTTCGATTCCCACCTCAGCCATCCTGGAAGTGGTTTTCCGTGGTTTCCTCACTTCTCTTCCAATCAAATGCCGGGATGGTACCTAACTAAAGGCCACGGCCGCTTCCTTCACTCTTCACTGTATATCCCTTCCAATCTTCCCATCCCCCCACAAGGCCCCTGTTCAGCATAGCAGGTGAGGCCGCCTGGGCGAGGTACTGGTCATTCTCCCCAGTTGTATCCCCGACCCAATGTCTCAAACTCCAGGACACTGCCCTTGAGGCGGTAGAGGTGGGATCCCTCGCTGAGTCCGAGGGAAAAACGAACCCTGGATGGTAAACAGATTAAGTAAGAAAGTAAGAAAACAAAAATAATTATCAACTGATTCCTGTATTCCGATAACTTGTTTGTAGTTCTGCGTAGAGAGTTCAAGTCTGCGGCGTAGTTTATATTTGCACCCTCTTTCAGCATTTAAGAGCAGTAATTTTGTTAGCTTTAAGGAATAAAACGATGATGCTTGTCGTTTAACGGGGCCTAGCGTAGGTCATCGGCCCAGGTATAAAATGAAAATACTTTCTAGTAAGGATTTAGTTTGAACTATATTTCTGTTGTTTCAATTAGAATGCATCTAATCGTAGTTTAGGATTCTTGTAGTGTAGTTTTATTATCCAAAATTATCGTGCTTACGGTACTGTATTATTGCGTATTATTTGTCTAGTGGGGTAAAAATCTCTCTTCAGTTAGCGCGTAGGTAGTTAAAGAATAATAGCCCGATTAAGTATCAAGTAAATTAGCTTTAAGGCCAGTTCTATTGTTTCGGTTAACCTGTTATCATTAGGATACGCCTAAGTGCAGTTGAGAATTGTATACCGGTAGTGATTTTGTTAGATAGCATGTTGCTTGCTACATTCGTGTGTTATCCTTGTATACGGTAACCCTTCCGATATTTTAGCATTTGACTAAACGGAAGTTCATTTCTATTAGAGCATAGTAGACTGAAATAATAATAATAATAATAATAATAATAATAATAATAATAATAATAATAATAATAATAATAATAATAATAATAATCTGTCTACGCATTTAGCTTTGTTGTGTAATCCTTGAGTAATTTTTCCGAATTTCAAATTTTAATTACAATTTTCATTTGTGTTTGCGCGTAGTAATAACCTAATAGCCGGATAGCGTCAAATTGGAACATGTTTGCATGCGGTAGCTGATGCCATACGATTATTATTATTATTATTATTATTATTATTATTATTATTATTATTATTATTATTATTATTATTATTATTATTATTATTACCGAGGTTTGGTGGATTAGCAGAGGTGAAAGAAGGTGCGGGGGTGAACAGGTCTCAAAATACGAAATTAAAGTTAAGATAAAATTTAACAAGGTTATATTTTCTTTTTAAGATTAGGAAATAACAAATAGAACAGGTACTCAGTAGCCGAAACACAAATCGATAATATACAATTACAGAGTTACAGAATTTGGGCTCCGAGAGCCAGACACACAATTCTTGAGCTATAAGCCCAACCTTACGATATACAGAATTCAACAAAGGGGCAGAAGACCCCAATCATGCCCAGGAGCACTTGCTCCCACTTACACAGTAAAGCCTCCTCGAGGCGCGCAGAAAACAAAATTTTAGAAAGAGCAACCCGCTCTTAAGTTCAAGCCTATCAAAGGCCACACCAAACTCCACTTTCAAGTTGTCCTCCAAGGACATGAAAACAGGGGTAAAAATACCCAACCTACTGAGGCCTATTAAGTAAAGAAACAGGTCAATTACATGGCCTCTAAAATACCAACTTGAGAGGAGGCGTTCTTGCACTCCTAATACACTTTATATAAAACCTACTTGGCACTAGGCCGTTACTGCAAGGGCTAATACCATACTAAAGAGGTGACTTATAGAAGGAGACAATTTACATTACGTTAAGGCAGAAAAGGTAGTGAAAATAAGCTCACCTCAATGCAATATGAGTGGGAGCTCGAGAGAGTTAAGCACTCTCTATCCCAATATGTAGTTTTTTTTTTTTGCTAGTTGCTTTACGTCGCACCGACACAGATAGGTCTTATGGCGACGATGGGACAAGGAAGGGCTAGGAGTGGGAAGGAAGCGGCCGTGGCCTTAATTAAGGTACAGCCCCAGCATTTGCCTGGTGTGAAAATGGGAAACCACGGAAAACCATTTTCAGAGCTGCCGACAGTGGGGTTCGAACCTACTATCTCCCGAATACTGGATGCTGGCCGCACTTAAGCGACTACATCTATCGAGCTCGGTAATATGTAGTTTAAAAAGATAGACTTGATACTAAGTGTCTTTACATTTTAGGGGAAAGTTACATGGTAGAAAGGCTTCGGACCTGCCCCGAGAGTTAAACTGCTGAGCTAGCAAGAAAAGAAGTTATTAAACGGCCATTACCTGGTGGTTGAACTGCCGCCCGAAGAAAGAGGCGCTTCCCGCCCCCTGCTACGTACTTTACACACTGATAGATGTTACTGAAGTGGCGCGGAGACCCGAAAATCAGCAGTTTATATACCCTCGTGGAAAGTTCGAGGCGTTTCAGGAATGAGAACACCCTCCCACAAGAATTTTATTGGCTAACAACGAAAACCCCTACACTAGATGAAGAAGAAACCCATTATTGGTGGAAAATTAATTACAGAAATTACTCATTGGTCGAATTCAAACGTGGCGGAAAGAAAGGGTTAATATTGCCAACTTAAACAATAACTGAAAGAAATTTAACAAAGAACAAACTTATGAATTCCAAATTTCTCCAAAAAACACAATTCATTCACTTCGCACTAGGGTGCATAATTGTAGTTCTTCAGTAGTGCCATCTGGAAGAGAATGTCCACACTTCTTACTACAGGCAAAACAAAAATACATCGAAAACGACCCAGTTCAGAAACTTCAAAATTTACAAGTAGTGTTATCTTCTGAGAAACTTGAAAATTAACACAGTAGATAAAGTTCAGACTTCCTCCAGTAGTGGAGTTTCAACTGGCGCAAAGTTTGAATTAGCGGCGTGGGGGTGTACCACCCGGTACAATTATTATTATTATTATTATTATTATTATTATTATTATTATTATTATTATTATTATTATTATTATTATTATCTATTGTGATTAGGGTACGTTTCAACGCAGTTTGATTGCCGTTATTTCGTTAGAAATGAGCGTGCTTATTTTATTATTGCGAAATAAAATGAAATGGCGTATGGCTGTTAGTGCCGGGAGTGTCCGAGGACATGTTCGGCTCGCCAGGTGCAGGTCTTTTGATTTGACGCCCGTGGGAGTCCTGGGAGTCGCGAGGAGGATGAAAAGATGATGAAGACGACACATACACCCAGCCCCCGTGCTAGCGAAATTAACCAATGATGGTTAAAATTGCAGACCCTGCCGGTAATCGACCCCGGGACCCTATGACCAAAGGACAGCACGCTAACCATTTAGCCATGGAGCCGGACGTTATTGCAAAAGCAATTGTTTAGTTGTAGAAATACCTATCTCTCTAGAAACTTTCTCTTACTAGAATTCTATTGTTATAATTTGGATATGCTTAACTGCAGTTTAGAATTGTGTATTCCTTTCGATATTCGGTCATTACCGGCAGCTTTTATTCTTCTAGGGCGTTGTAGAATAAACGTATGATAATATAATACGCCTAAGTAGTATTGTATTGTAGTGTAGACAGTATATTAATTATCTTACTGTCGTGCCATCCTTGTGTAATATCCTAGACAATATTTATTTCCTTTGACTTTTTTGTACAGAAAAAGTTATTCTGTCTTTGCTGATTTTTCATTATTCCGAAAAGAATGGCTAATGGATGCAATTGTAGGAGCAGTCGATGTGGCCAGGCATTAAGGAATATGAGGGAGGAGTTGGGGAGTTTGAGGCAGGTAATTAGGATTCTCTCGGAGGACAGGATGGAAGTTAGGCCTCCCTCAAACAATGTACAGGATATGGTAGGTGTGCAAGAGGGGTGTGAAGGAAAGAGGGCGGTTGGGGTTATCTAATGTTTCAAGGGAAAGGATATAGTAGGCTAAGGGTTATTTTCAGGAGCAGGGTTTAGGACAGGTGTCAGTGAGAAATCGGTACGAGTCGCTGCAGGTAGAACAGCAGTGGGAAGATGAGGAACATGGAATTGTTGCAGAGAAGTGCGGAAGTAGGAGAAAAGGAAAATGTAGAGATGAGGACAGGGAAAGGAAAGTGGAACAGGATCATGGGAGGAAGAAGAGGGAGGAGGAAGTAGCTTCTGCAGCCGCCAGGAAAGATAGGGGAGACCAAGAGGGGAGGGGATCAAATGAGTTGGGTGGGGTTGAGGCTCTGGTCACGGGGGATTCCATTGTTAGACATGTGGGGAATGTGTGTGCGGAGGAAAGGGAGCGAGACTAGAGTTTTATCCAGGAATTAGGTTGAGGCAGATATTGAGGACAGTAGAAGAGAAGGAGGAGGTGGTAATTTTTCACTTTGGTATGTACCAACAACGTAAGGCAAGCAGCTATAAGTACCAACATAGTTCGGAATGTGTGGGATCTGGTTAATGCAGCACGGGTGATAATTGAGGAAGCGGAGATTGTTATCAGTGGAATACTGTGTAGGAGGGATACTGACTGGAAGGTGATCGGGGATTTAAATTAGACTATGGAGTGGGTATGTGGGAAATTGGGAGTGAGATTTCTAGATCCTAATAGGTGGGTAGGAAATTGGGATCTGCGCTCAGATGGCCTGCACTTGAGAACGCAGAGGTACGTATAAGTTAGGAAGTTTGTTTAAAACGGTTGTAGGGAGCAACATTCAGGGAAACGGGGTGGGCTAGTGAGCGGTGATAAGGGCACAGGATGTGGAAGTCAAGTAGGGATCATAAAAATGTTACTGTTGAACTGTAGAAGTATTGTAAAGAAAGGAATATAATTAAGTAATTTAATAGACTACTTACCAGATATTGTAATAGGAGTTGAATCATGGCTGAGAAATGTTATAAAGGATGCAGACATTTTCTCAGGGAACTGGAGTGTTTATCACAGAGACAGAATAAGAATGATGGGAGGAGTACTCATTCTGGTGAAAGAAGAATTTGTAAGCTACGAAAAAGTTAAAGATGGCAAACATGGAATTCTAGGTGTCAGGTTCATCTTTAAAGATAATAATCAGCTTCATGTTTCTGAAGTGTACAGACTTGGAAAGGTTGGCGCAGACGCTGATTCGGAATTATTTGATAAGACAATCAGCTATGTGGGAAACGATGCGAAGGAAAGGAACGTGATTTTAGCGGGTGATCTAATTTTACCGAATGCCAATTGGGAATGTAATGCGAATGACAGGAAGCATGACCTACAAATGGCAAATAAGTTAATCTGGGAATTACAGCTAAATCACAAAGTGATGGAACCAAGTAGAGGGAAGAATATACTGGACGTGGTGCTGGTAAAACCAGATGAGCTCTATTGAGGTACTAAGTAATAGACGGTATAACTGGTCACGAAGCTGTTTTTCTCGTAGTTTTTCTCGTGGGTGATAAGACAGACACGAGGGAGTTTTTAAATGGTAATTTTGATCGGTGGAAAACGGTAAATAAAAGTGTAAACAGACTGTGGGATGTGTTTGAAGCGATTGTTGAGTAATGCGGGTGTGTACCTTTAAAGGTGGTAAGGAATGGTAAAAACCTACTGTTTTATAACAGAGGAGTAAAGAGGCTAAGAAGGATGTGCAGGTTGGAAAGAAGTAGGGTTAGAAATGGCTGTGGAAATAATGAGAAACTGAAGGAACTTACTAAGAAATTGAATGTAGCGAAGAAGTCAGCTAAGGACAACACGATGAAAACATAATTGGCAGTCATACAAATTTATTGAAAAAAGGAAGGGTACGTTTGGTACATTAAGGCAGAAACAGTTTCCAAGAACGGCATTCCAGGAGTAATTAATTAACAAGGTGTGTGTGTGTGTGTGTGTGTGTGTGTGTGTGTGTGTGTGAGAGAGAGAGAGGACCTACAGAAGGCAGAAATATTCAGTCAACAGTACGTACAGATTGTTGGTACAAGCATAATGTTCAGATAGATGAAGTGACTAATACTAACTAAGTATTAAAATGTACCTACTATAGCAAGGATATTTACAATAAGATACAAAATTTGATGACTAAAAAAGCAGCTGGAATTGATCATATTTTTATGAATATACTAAAGACAATGGTTTGAGATATATTACCATATCTGATGTACTTATTTTATTACTATATTTATGATGGAGCCATACCAAAGGCATGGACATTTGCTATGGTAGACCATGTGTACTGTATAAAGGAAAGGATGATACTCATAAAGCCGAAAATTATAGGCCAATCAGTTTGACATGTGTTGCATATAAGCTTTGGGAAAGCATTCTTTCTGCTTTTATTATGCATGTTTGCGAAATTAATATCTGGTTCGATAGAAGGCAGTTCGGTTTTAGGAAGCTCATTTTATAGGATTCCAGCAAGATATCCTAGATTCAGTGGGTCATATGGACTGTGTAGCGAATTACTTATCTAAGGCATTTCATAGGGTGGATCGAGGAAGACTATAGGCAGAAATTATTGCAATTAGTCTAGATAAAAGGGTGAGTGGATGGGTTGCTATATTTCTAGGAAATAGAACTCAGAGTATTGGAGCAGATGAAGCTTTATCTCATCCTGTAATCAGTAAGAGGAAATTCCTCACGGCCATATTATTGCACCCTTATGTTTTCTTATACATATAAGTGGTATGAATAAAGAACCGGAATCCGAAATAAGGATTTTTGTGGATGATGTTATACTCTATAAAATACAGTAATAAAAAGTTACAAGATTGTGAGCGACTGCAAAATACTTCAACAATGTTGTGAGATGGACAGCAGGCAATGGTATAACGATAAACGGGGTTAAAATTCAGGTCGTGAGTTTCACTAATAGGAAAAGTCCTCTCATTATTACTGCATTGATGTGAGTGAACGTTCCATACGGGAATGAGGAGAGGCATTATGAATCTCTGGTAAGACCCCAACTAGAGTATGGTTGCAGTGTATGGGACCCTGCCCAGAATTACTTGATTAGAGAACTGGAAAAAGTGCAAAGAAAAGCAGTTTGATTTGTTCTGGGTGATTTCCGACAGAAGAGTAGCGTTACGAAAATGCTGCAAGGTTTGAACTGGGAAGACTTGGGAAAAAGGAGACAAGCTACTGGACTGAGTGGTACGCTCATAGCTGTCAGTGGAGTAATGGCGTGGTATGACAGTAGACGAATAATTTTTAGTGGTGTCTTCAAAAGTAGGAAAAGAAAAAGTTGGAATTCCAGAGGGCAAATTGGGACAAATATGCGTTTATAAGAATCCGAGTTAGGGATTGGAATAATTTACTAAGTGAGATGTTCAGTAAATTTCCAATTTTTTCTATTTGTTTTACGTCGCACCGACACAGATAGGTCTTATGGCGACGATGTGATAGGAAAGGCTTAGGAATGGGAAGGAAGCGACCGTGGCCTCAATTAAGGTACAGCCCCAGCATTTGCCTGGTGTGAAAATGGGAAACCACGGAAAACCATCTTCAAGGCTGCCGACAGGGGGGTTCGAACCCGCTATCTCCCGGATGCAAGCTCACAGCTCCGCGCCCCTAACCGCACGGCCAACTCGCCCGGTATTTCCAAATTCTTTGCAATTATTTAATGCAAGCCTAGGTAAACAACAGACAGGGAATCTGTCACCTGGGCGACTGCCTTAAATTCAGGTCAGTGGTGATTGATGATAATTGATTATAGTTGAGGGAATATGAGCCCATCATTAAACTTTGTCCTTGTACCCCGGTATAAATAAGCAATTTTTTTGACGATCTGTACTATTGTTGTTGTGCTTGTAACAGTAATTATTTTAGGAAAGGAATAAATGTTGCAAGCCTTGAGTATGAAAATGAAATGAGTGTGGAGGAAAATGCAGATTTCGATCGTCTCTTTACAGCTTTCCGGTCCTAGCTTAAATCATGAGTTATCGCGCAGGGCTGTAAATTTGGGCTTGGTTTCTCGTAGATTGTAAACGTTACATTGAATTATACAACTGTAAGAGGATAAAACTTTTCTTTGTATTCGGTACAAGGTTTTAACCTTGCAATGGTTCCCACATGTTATTAAAGGAATGAAAATTTCAATTATCGTATGAATGAGTCTGCTATTTTACACTTCATATCTGATGTGAAGGAGAACTAAGGCCAGGGTGGTTGCAGTCTTCTGATATAACAAACTGATGAATCAATCACAAGCAAAAGGAAAAGAAACCTCGAGAACACCACCTATTTCTATTAAAGAGAAAGAAAATACCATCCAACCTTGACCTGTTGTATACTCCTTGGTCTTGTGCGTGCTGAAAGTAGGGCGAACGGTGGGAGGGAAATCGCGCGTTCGCTTGGCGACAGTGCAACAGCGGGAAAGGAGGAAGATCAATGGAGCAATCAAGTGCACGAAAAGCAATAACTGCCTCCCATTTACGTTTTAAACTTGTTAGATAGTATTATGTAACCTTCACCTTCCGTTCGCATTGTAGACTTTGTTCTTTACTTATTCACTCAGTATTCCTTTATTATTCCAGTTACATTGCTCAAATAAAAGATGCAAATGGTAATATCTAATCCTAGTACGGACAGGTGCCATTGTTGGATTGTATCATACTCAGAAGTGACTGATCAACACGCGACAACCTCATTTTATTTAAGTTCATCCATATGAGTTCAGTTTGCTGTAAAAAAAAAATATATCGTTATAAATGTGAAATACTACAAAGAAAATTAAAATCCACAGCATGTTTCCAATCATTCGACCGGGTCAGGATTGGAATGAATGAAGCCCCATCTAGCGGTGAAGATAGGAATTGTACCGGCTGCCGAAGCCTGTCGCACTCATCTTGGTCAATGATTAGTGACTGACAGATGAAATAATACTGGAGAGTGTTGATGGAATGAAAGATTACAAGTAAAACCGGAGTACCCGAAGAAATACTTGTTCTGCCTCCACTTTGTCCAGCACAACCCTCACACTGAGATACCGAGATTTGAACCACGGAACCAAGCGGTGAGAGGCCGGCGCGCTACCATCTGAGCCACGGAGGCTTCTCAAGTACTGCAAAGAATGAAGCAAAATTGTAGTGTTATATCACATTGATAATGATTCAGGCAGATGCTGAGGTTGGTATTAAATCTATGAAATTCACGTGCAACAGGCTGTACAGTAAGCTATTTATAGACCTATGAGTTTTGCAGTTAGATGAACGTGTTTCCGTGCAGTAAAAATTTACAATATCATGGCATATTTAAAAACAATAAGTAGCTAATATTATTTATTGCATAGGTGTCGACGTGGACTCGCGATTACGTCTGCACCTGAGGCATTTTCGTGCTAGGAAACTCTGTCCTTTTCCCCTATCGCTCCCTCCACAGTAAAAGAGAATGTGAAGGAAATAAATAAATTTGGGACATTCCACGCTGAGTCGGATTTTTTTCAAAAAGTGAACTTATATTCCCAGAGTTTAAAAACAGATGTAGAAGGTGTCAAAAAGAAGATAATGTGAACGATTCCTAACTGTAATAGCGTTCACAGAAAAAGTCGTTAAAATTATCGTACATTATTTTTCATAACTTCCGGGGCCATATTTCACTTACCAATAGAGGTAAGAAAATGGATGAGATTTTATTTTCACATGTATAATATAGGCTTTTACTGATAATACTGTATGCAAATCACAAGGGTTATTCACAATATTATTGAGAAATTATTAATTTGTACATTTCGTCGGTACGACGTAAAGCAAATTGCAAAATAAAAGTGTACATTTTCTTTTTATTCCAAAATGGAAAGTATCTAAATATATGAATGCTTTTGGATTCAACAGTTGAAAAACTCTGCGTTGTCAAGTTTATGCGGCCACGAATGATATTTGAATAAAACAATAAAGAATTCCGCTTGAGAAAAATTGTGCTAGTTGTAGGTCTGACGATCTTGAAAATTCCAAATTCCGAATACGATATATTGAGTCCACCAGATTTTACTTACATAGAGTACAGCAAAGTTGGTCTGGAAACAGATCAAAGTAGAGGTAGTTTCGTCCGAGAGCGCATTTCTTTCTTCCAGAATATCGTTGATCGCAACAGCGAGCAACTTACGATACTGCCATTCTGGGAGAATACACATCCCAAATATTTATTTATTTATTTATTTAATTAATTATTTATTTATTATTTTTAATTAATTAATTTATTTATTTATTCACAAAGCAAATTTCATTTGTACTGTCAATAGACGAATTAATGAAATACAACAAATGGGTGACAAGATCAAGTGCACAGCCTATTTATAATAACTGTCCAAATCAAAAACCATGTTCGTAGCCAAGTCGCCGTTGGTCAAGATGGCAGTATACCGAGGAGGAAGCTCAGGTCAGCTGCCTGCCCCCAAATGTGCAGCGGTATCAAATTTATCGCCCCTAATACCTGCTGCATAGACGGAGACTGATTGCTAAGCTTGGGCTTTCTGTTCCTTATTGTTTCAATAAATAAAGGCACTGATTTGTATAACTGGTTAATATTGGACGGAGAGGCTGTTGTCCAAATCGCAGAGCTGTAGTTCGAGACGGGTTGAATGCACGTGAGGAAGAAGACGTAAAGGGTAGTGGGATCAGATATTTCTGTGAAAAGGAGGAGAATGCCTAGTAATTTCACAGCCTTGGTTGTATATGTTTGTATGTGAATTTTTTGTATTGAACTTCAATTTGTTATCGAATAATACACACAAATCTGGCCATTCCGTAACTACTGTGACGGGCTTGTCGAGTTGGTAATCTGTCAGTAGAGGAAGTTTTCGTAGGGTTATATTCAAATGGCTACATTTTTCTGGCCCTAGGGATAAGTTTCCACGTTTCAAGTACGGGATCAGTACGAGAGGACGTTGAGTGAGGACTGTAGAAGAGTTGCATCTGATGGATTCCTGACCAACCTAAATATCTTGCAGTCATCAGCAAAATTTAGGTTATTTGCTATTTCGTTGAGTTTGGACCGCAGATCGTCCAAAAACAAGGAACAGAGCAAATGAATAGGGTATAGTGTACAAAATCGAAAGCTTTAGAATTATCTATTTAGCAGTTATCTAGTAATGATTTAGCTACAATGGCATGTGATGCATAAATATGCAGAGTGACCAGGTTAGTTAGACTAGAGCCACCTGGTAGGAAACCATTTTGGTTGAGATATAGGACGAGGTGAAGGTCAGGAGACGCTGGTTTATACGATTTTCAGACATAAAGGATAGTGTCGGGGAATAGAAATTGGTCGGTAAGGTGAAATATTCAATTTGTTGCCTTATTTAAATAGTGGAACAACAATTTCCTGTTTCCAGGTCGTAGCAAAATATTCCGTGGTGAAATCTGTACAATAATTTAGAAAGGGGGACGCAAAAGATGGTGGCAGTATTTTTCAAGAAAAGATAACCTATAGTGTCGGCACCGGTAGCTTCATTGGCACGAAGAGTTTGAAGAAGGTTTTGAACTTCACTTGGTGTGGTAGTTACACTCGATAGGGTTCTGTTTGAAATTATATCAACAGAAGGGGCGGCTGGTTTTCTGGAAGAGTGGAGGAGTTGGAGAAGAAATACCTGCTGAGCAGTTCATGGCGATCGGGGCCGTCCACTGTTGTATCGTTGTGCTGCACGCTGACAGGAACCTTCTCTGTCCTTGTGTTAATGAGACTCCAGTAGCACTTGGGATTGCTCCGAACGTTTGCAGTAACTGCGTCTATATGAGCCTTGCAGTCCCTTGCACTTGAAATCGTCCACAAGTTACAGTTCTGCATTTCCTTTCTGACGTTAAGTCCTCGTAGGTTTCTTCCGAACTTACATCACTTTAGTCTTGGCATAGCATGAACAGCCATCTCCTTATGCTTCATTAGCTTCGTCAGTAGGTTCCTGAGTTCTGTTAAGGAACACATTTTACAGTCGGGTCGATGCTTAACAAGTACATTATTTTATTTAGAGTGCTTTTTTAACTTACGTGAGTACCTTTTTATCAGGGTAATATGTCCCGAGACAGAACTCAAAACAAAAACGACAACAACAGCATCAACAAGGCGTGAGGTCAATTTCAAGACCAACGCTTTGTCATTTGAGGGCACCTGGACGTAATAAATCATCAACATTTTTGTTCGCTTCTTTCAGTGGAGTAAGGTCCTTATATTTAAAAACTGGGCGAGTTGGCCGTGCGGTTAGGGGCGCGCAGCTGTGAACTTGCATTCGGGAGATAGTGGGTTCGAACCACACTGTCGGCAGCACTGAAGATGGTTTTCCGTGGTTTCCCATTTTCCCACAAGGCAAATGGTATTCGAGTTGTAGGGAAGCAGAATGGCACAGAACGCATTTGGATGACATAACGCGTGGTCGGATAATCTGCAGATCAGAGGCCGTCCACAGTCAGAGCCTGGTGGGCCAGAATATACATGTCGCCCGTAACGTAATTTTACGGCTGTGGTGGAGATCCCAGAAGGGAGGAAACTTCCAACTGCAGTACGAGCTGTACTTTAACTAAGGCCACGGTCGCTCCCTTCCCACTCCTAGCCGTCTTCTAACCCATCGTCGCCATAAGACCTATCTGTGTCGGTGCGACGTAAGGCAACTTGTAAAAAAAAAAGTGATACGTTTATGTTAATGTAACAAAAGTTTATTTTAAATGGCTATTCAAATATGGTCGCAACTCCACCACCCGCCTTCAACTGTCAGCTTGCATAACATTCCCGAAAGTGACATTTTTAAATCTTTAGGTGCGCTTTCCTCAGGAACTACACTAAAGAAAGCTACGAGGAACACTTAAGAAAGTGCATTTTCCCCTAACATTTAAATAGTGTATTTGTAACCACTTCCCAAGTTTCGAGGGAAAGGTATTTTTTGTTTGAGAGGCAATTTTCATAGTGTGATATGGCTTTTGGATGCACTTGTAAGTCTCTACTGTAGTTAATAGTGTTATTAACCTGCACAAAACGAATTTGAGTAACATCTTCCGTGAAAATTGTACCTAAATTTGTGGCAGATTTTTGAATTTACAAATGTGATTTGTTGTTATTTGCATCGTTGTTGATGAATTAAGGGAGATAGCTGATATTAAGCAAGTATTTTGACGTTAAAGGGCGAGCAAAGCCTGATAGTCTTGGAACATGCGGTTTCGTAGATATAAATCTACAAAAATGAGCCTTAGGACATGCAAATTTAACATCCAAGAGCCCTTGAACTACATCGAACACCTCTTCTGGTTATTGCATAACAATCTTATTATCAAACACTCATCGTACATTCATGTCCATACGTTAAGGGATATTTGAGATCCACGAGAAATAATTGAGCCATGGCGATTCTGTGCGGACTAGACTGTGGTTGGACAATACGAAAACTCGTGATAAACCTGGCAGCTCAGTACGAGACCGATTAGTATGCCTGAAACAGTCCGTGTGGGCAGCGGTCTCGGATACAGTGGTTCTGACTGGGCGTTGTGTGTGTTTGGCACACGGTATTCGAGTCGTAGGGAAGCAGAATGGCACAGAACGCATTTGGATGACATAACACGTGGTCATCCGGCAGATTAGAGTTCGTCCACAGTCAGCGCCTGGTGGGCCAGAATATATATGTCGCCCGTAGCGTAATTTTACGGATGTGGAGAAGATTCCAGGAGGGAGGAAACTTCCAACGGCAGTACGCGTAACGTCGACCACGTGCTACAACCCAGCATCAGGGTCGTTATGTTGTTTTAAGTGCCCGAAGATGTCCAACCAGCACAGCACCTGCACTGGCTAGAGACCTCGCAGCTGTCTCTGGATCACACATCTCCCGACATAGTGTATTATCGGCGTCGAGAGATTGCTCTGTATGCTTGGTGACCCGCTAGATGCATTCCATTCACACAAAGGCACCGCGTGACTCGTCGAATGTGGTGTCTTTTTTTTTTTTTTGCTAGTTGCTTTACGTCGCACCGACACAGATAGGTTTTATGGCGACGATGGGATAGGAAAGGCCTAGAAGTTGGAAGGAAGCGGCCGTATCCTTAATTAAGGTACAGCCCCAGCATTTGCCTGGTGTGAAAATGGGAAACCACGGAAAACAATCTTCAGGGCTGCCGACAGTGGGATTCGAACCCACTATCTCCCGGATGCAAGCTCACAGCCGCGTGCCCCTGATCGCACGGGAATGTGGTGTCTTGCTCATCTTGACTGAATTCAGGAACAGTGGGATAGTGTCCTGTTCACGGATGAGTCGTGGTTTAGCCTGGAGAGTGACTCTCACTGTCTGTTCATTTGGCGTGCCCCAGGGACACGTTATAACCCTGCCAATATTGTGGAAAGGGACCGATATGGCGGCGCCCATGTTCTTATCTTGGGCGGCATCGTGTTAGGAGCACGTATCCCACTGCATGGGTTTCCCAGGGGGTACTGTGACGGGTGCTATTTTTAGGGATGATAGCATGCAATGGCATGTGTGGCTTTTTCGTGGTGCATATGTATCTGGGTTGTATCTGATGCACGATAATGACCGCCCACATAGGGCAGGCCTGGTACCTTCGACATGAGGACATCACACGTCTCGAGCGGCCAGCTCACTCTCCGGACTTAAATCTGATTGAACATGCATGGGACGCTCTAGGCCAAACGATTACCGCCCTAACAGAGCTACCACGGACCATTGTTGACCTCCAAAGGGAGCTTGTCCAGCAATGGGATGCGTTACCGCAAGCCATGCTCGACGGCCTGATCAAGAGTGCATCCTGTATTGCCATGCGAGGTCATCACACCCGTATTGACGTTCTGTGTGCCACCGGCGCGGCGAGGGACTCTGACATGGTCAGTGATACCCACTGTCCACGCCAGGTTTTACTGTATACCTTGCATCAATATCACTATGTCACGAGGCACATTGTTGCCAGGGTACCTTTTAGTACACAAATTGTCGCCGTGCCCCATCTTATTCCGTGGATCTCGAAGGCCCCTTAACTTATGGACATGAGCGTGTTTTACCACCACTGAAATGTTAGTTCCTCCTTCCCTTGCAGATCGTAAAATCCTCTATAAAGGACTTTGAATTTGAAGTGAAGTGCAAACTGCCTCTCGAGAAGCCGAACGTTGTTTATTCTCATTATTTATTTACAATCTTTGTATAATGTGGTCATCGGTTCTGTATATTTAGTTCAGGTTTGGAATTCGTCTGATAAATCAATAGTAATTTCACGTCGGTCCTCATATGCATTATTGCAACTTTATTGAGAACAAAATAGAGAGGGATTCGGATAAATTAATGAAAAAACTACGATGTCAACACTTACCTCAAGTTGAAACAATATATTACAGGAAAACATTTCGAGGAATCTAATTCTTCGTAATCTTAAAATGATATTTGTAACTAGTCGGTGAGATATACTGTATTTCAATTTAGTGACCCAGCAATCCCCTGAATTTCTAAGCTGACCGTTGACCATCAGGACTATGTACATGTACAAGAGTTAATGCCTGTTTGAAATCGTGTGATATGGAGGTGTGTACTATTGCGTGTAACTGTAATATTATTTGTGACTTCAATTAAGACAAACAGCATCAGAATGAAGTAAGAATGAAATATCTCTGTACAGTGCAATCCCATACGATCACGTTTAGTTTCAGAATTTGGTGCAACTTCCCAATTGCATAATTTAGATGCCACAATGCTTTATTTCATCTGGTTTTGACTGATGGTCATCCTCTTTCCAGCCTTGTGTACGGTGTGAAAATAAAGACATCTTCAGTTCCATTGCGCTGAGTCCATATTGAATCACTGAACAAGTGAGTCTATTCGTTGCAAAAGCAACTTCATCACTTGTTTAAAAAGTGTGTTTTTGTTGGATTTGTTACATCTAAATAGTCTTCTATAAGTCTGTATGTGCAAAATATCTGAATTCCATGTTTATCATGTTTTGAAATGTAGTGAAGTTAGTTTAAAAACTAGATGCATCTACGAACAAGTACTGCGTGATGTGCTATACGAATCACCCTCGGTCCATTTATGCCAATCTGTCTGAGTGTTGTATGCAGATAAGTAATGTTCAATGTGACGTTTATTACCTAATACTAACGCAATTTTTAGAAGTGCATTTGTGCGTGAAATAGAACGCCATTTATCTGAAAGCAATAAAGCAATAATTCATTGCAGGGTTGATATAGGATTCTGCATGAACGTCCAAGACAATCAAGGACGTTGCTTCCTCCTATTTCCATAGCAACTGAAGTTTCGGTGTTTCCACTGAAAGTATGCGGTATTTCAACATTACTCGGAGAACATTTTGGTACGCACTAACTGTTTTTAAATCCTTATTGAACTATAAAAAAAGTGCCCAGATTCATAGAACTGATGCAACTGAAGATACTACTTTTATGCAGAAAGAAGCAGATTGTGTAAAAAAAAAAAAAAAAAAAAAAAAGCCTGTGAAGTTGATGATTTCATGCAATTCATATCCTACGTTATTAACTGAACTTTTATGTTTCAATCGTATTTTGACACCAATTGTGTTCTTTCTTTCTTTCTTTCTTTCTTTCTTTCTTTCTTTCTTTCTTTCTTAATCTGTTTACCCCCCAGGGTTGGTTTTTCCCTCGGACTCAGCGAGGGATCCCACCTCTACCGCCTCAAGGGCAGTGTCCTGGAGCGTGAGACATTGGGTAGGGGGATAAAACTGTGGAGAATGACCAGTACCTCGCCCAGGCGGCCTCGCCTGCTATTCTGAACAGGGGCCTTGCGGGGGGATGGGAAGATTGGAAGGGATAGACAAGGAAGAGGGAAGGAATCGGCCGTGGCCTTAAGTTAGGTACCATCCCGGCATTTGCCTGGAGGAGAAGTGGAAAACCACTTCCAGGATGGCTGAGGTGGGAATCGAACCCACCTCTACTCAATTGACCTCCCGAGGCTAAGTGGACCCCGTTCCAGCCCTCGTACCATTTTTCAAATTTCGTGGCAGAGCCGGGAATCGAACCCGCACCTCCGGGGGTGGCAGCTAATCGCACTAACCACTACACCACAGAGGCGGACACCAATAGTGTTAACACATATATTTTGTTCTGTTTCAAACTGAAAAACATCCGTTCATGTTGTTTCAAATTCACACACAACCAAAATAAATTCCCAAATATTTACAAAACCTTGAACTACTGAATGTTTGCATTTGTGCGAACGACAGAAAGCATGACCAACAAATGGCAAATAAGTTAATATGGGAAGGACAGCTGATTCAGAAAGTGATGGAACCAACCAGAGGGAAAAATATCCTGGATGTCGTGCTGATAAAACCAGATGAGCTCTATAGGGAAACTGAAGTAATAGATGGTATTAGTGATCATGTAGCTGTTTTTGTGGTAGTTAAAAATAAATGTGATAGAAAGGAAGGTCTTAAAAGTAGGACTGTTAGGCAGTACCACATGGCTGATAAAGCAGGCATGAGGCAGTTTCTAAAAAGTAGCTATGATCGGTGGAAAACGGTAAATATATATGTAAACAGACTCTGGGATGGGTTTAAAGAAATTGTTGAGGAATGCGAAAACAGGTTTGTACCATTAAGGGTGGTAAGGAATCGTAAAGACCCACCTTATTATAATAGAGAAATAAAGAGACTAAGAAGGAGGTGCAGACTGGAAAGAAATAGAGTTAGAAATGGCTGTGGAAGTAAGGAGACATTGAAGGAACTTACTAGAAAATTGAATCTAGCAAAGAAGGCAGCTAAGGATAATATGATGGCAAGCATAATTGGCAGTCATACGAATTTTAGTGAAAAATGGAAGGGTATGTATAGGTATTTTAAGGCAGAAACAGGTTACAAGAAGGACATTCCAGGAATAATTAATGAACAAGGGGAGTGTGTATGTGAGGATCTTCAAAAGGCAGAAGTATTCAGTCAGCAGTATGTAAAGATTGTTGGTTACAAGGATAATGTCGAGATAGAGGAGGAGACTAAGGCCAAAGAAGTAATAAAATTTACATATGATAACAATGACATTTACAATAAGATACAAAAGTTAAAAACTGGAAAAGCGACTGGAATTGATCAGATTTCTGGGGATATACTAAAGACAATGGGTTGAGATATAGTACCATATCTGAAGTACTTATTTGATTATTGTTTGGTCGGAGGAGCTATACCAGATGAATGGAGAGTTGCTATAGTTGCCCCTGTGTATAAAGGAAAGGGTGATAGACATAAAGCTGAAAATTACAGGCCAGTAAGTTTGACATGCATTGTATGTAAGCTTTGGGAAGGCATTCTTTCTGATTATATTAGACATGTTTGTGAAATTAATAACTGGTTCGATAGAAGGCAATTCGGTTTTAGGAAAGGTTATTCCACTGAAGCTCAACTTGTAGGATTCCAGCAAGATATAGCAGATATCTTGGATTCAGGAGGTCAAATGGACTGTATCGCGATTGACCTGTCTAAAGCATTTGATAGGGTGGATCCTGGGAGACTACTGGCAAAAATGAGTGCAATTGGACTAGACAAAAGAGTGACTGAATGGGTTGCTATATTTCTAGAAAATAGATCTCAGAGAATTAGAGTAGGTGAAGCTTTATCTGACCCTGTAATAATTAAGAGGGGAATTCCTCAAGGCAGTATTATCGGACCTTTATGTTTTCTTATATATATAAATGATATGAGTAAAGGAGTGGAATCGGAGGTAAGGCTTTTTGCGGATGATGTTATTCTCTATAGAGTGATAAATAAGTTACAAGATTGTGAGCAACTGCAACGTGACCTCGAAAATGTTGTGAGATGGACAGCAGGCAATGGTATGTTGATAAACGGGGTTAAAAGTCAGGTTGTGAGTTTTACAAGTAGGAAAAGTCCTCTCAGTTTTAATTACTGCGTTGATGGGGTGAAAGTTCCTTTTGGGGATCATTGTAAGTATCTAGGTGTTAATATAAGGAAAGATCTTCATTGGGGTAATCACATAAATGGGATTGTAAATAAAGGGTACAGATCTCTGCACATGGTTATGAGGGTGTTTAGGGGTTGTAGTAAGGATGTAAAGGAGAGGGCATATAAGTCTCTGGTAAGACCCCAACTAGAGTATGGTTCCAGTGTATGGGACCCTCACCAGGATTACCTGATTCAAGAACTGGAAAAATCCAAAGAAAAGCAGCTCGATTTGTTCTGGGCGATTTCCGACAAAAGAGTAGCGTTACAAAAATGTTGCAATGTTTGGGTTGGGAAGAATTGAGAGAAAGAAGAAGAGCTGCTCGACTAAGTGGTATGTTCCGAGCTGTCAGCGGAGAGATGGCGTGGAATGACATTAGTAGACGAATAAGTTTGAATGGCGTTTATAAAAGTAGGAAAGATCACAATATGAAGATAAAGTTGGAATTCAAGAGGACAAACTGGGGCAAATATTCATTTATAGGAAGGGGAGTTAGGGATTGGAATAACTTACCAAGAGAGATGTTCAATAAATTTCCAATTTCTTTGAAATCATTTAGGAAAAGGCTAGGAAAACGACAAATAGGGAATCTGCCACCTGGGCGACTGCCCTAAATGCAGATCAGTATTGATTGATTGATTGAATACTTTTAGGGCTTTCAGAGACGCTGCTGTGCTGGATTTTTTATCCTGCAGGTGTTGTTTTGATCACCTTCAAATACAAGCGAACTGAGCCGGGATCGAACTCGCCAACTGGGGATCAGAAGGCCAGCATTCTGATCTACTCAGCCGAGTTAAGTATAGATTTTCTCTGTAGTTTCCCACTCTTCCCGAGAGGGAGGGGAGATGTTAAAAGGTAGTGTCCATTGGCAGAGTA
This sequence comes from Anabrus simplex, assembly GCF_040414725.1. NCBI lineage: Eukaryota > Metazoa > Arthropoda > Insecta > Orthoptera > Tettigoniidae > Anabrus > Anabrus simplex. The sequence continues at coordinate 944,201,978 of NC_090266.1, read as the reverse complement.
CGGGCTCACGTTTCAGTCAGGTCGAGAATTCTCCTTTGCCGTAACCTAGCATTATTGATGGCTAACTTGAGGTGGCAGCTACATCAAGACTAGAGTAATTACTTCCGATAGCTATCTCATGTTCTCTCCTAACGACACGTGACAGCCAAGACCAGCAGACTGAGGCAGAATGACCTTGCCGCATTCATTGCCAAATAATAATGAACTCACATAACCTGTCTGTTGCTGTTGATATATAAGTTACTTTTTTTGCTATTGGCTGTACGTCACACCGACACAGATATGTCTTATGGCGACGATGGGACAGGAAAGAGCTAGGACTGGGAAGGAAGCGGCCGTGGCCTTAATTAAGGTACAGCCCCAGCATTTGCTGGTGTGAAAATGGGAAACCACAGAAAGCCATCTTCAAGGCTGCCGACAGTGGGGATCGAACCTACTATCTCCCGAATACCAGATACTGGCCGCACTTAAGCGACTGCAGCTATCGAGCTCGGTCTGTTGATACATAATTAAGTAATTTTGAATGTCTTAGCTGAATGTCACATGTACTTACTGAGTGTAACATCTGACCCATTTCTTCTTCCTGGCTCTTTACCTATTAATTGGACTTGGAACTACAAGTGAATTAAGTCCTGATTTACGGGCGGCGGTCTTCACTATAGAGTATTTCTGTAGTGGTTGATAGTTCGGTGTGTTTAACGTAAGTGATGATTTGTATTTAGAACGACACAAGCATGCAGCTTACGAGGCAGAGTAATTGACAAGACGCGGATAAAATAGGATTATCCCGACTGAGCCGGCAACCGAACCCGGGAACCTCTGAAGTGAAGGGCACAACTCTGACCATACATCCTAGAAGCATCACAGTGGAAATACTGTCCAATTAGCAATATTATTGTGGTATCTATTCTGGTGAGGACGGCTGTATAGTGCCGTTGCTCAGGTATTCACTTACTATACTTACGGCTACATGATAAGATCCTGGCATAATCAGATCGAATGAAAATGTTTCTCAAAGGAGAGAACTGTGGCATTAGATTTACTCGTGCTTTAAAGAATACCGGCAAAATCGCGGTGTTTTTCGTCTCCCCGGGCCATTGGCAGTTAAATGGACGTAAGGCATATTACACAATTATTTAAATATGTTTTAGTGTGTTTAATTGTACTGTACTGCAATAAATTGGGGAGGTACCGACTGTGGCTTCATTAAGGCACCACCCCTGCATTTGCCTGGAGTATAGCAGGGACCGCGTAAAAGTATTCATGAATAACCTACGATTGAAATTCCTTAGTTTATGTGCAATCAGTTCTCTGACTATTGCTTTAGGGCGCCAGCTATTCTTCTCGATATATATTATTTATTCCCAAATCTGGCACAATAAGTTTTTTGCTATTTGTTTTACATCGCACCGACATCGGGAGATTTTATGGCGACGATGAGATAGGAAAGGCTGGATTAGAAAGGAAGTGACCAAGGCATTAATAAAGCTACAGCCCCAGCAATTACTTGGTGTGAAAATGGGAAACAATGGAACCATCTTCAGGGCTGCCGTCAGTAAGTTTAGAATAGGCCATCTCCCGAATGCGAGTTCACAGGTACGTGACGCAAACCGCGTTGCCAATTTGCTCGGTGGCACAAGAAAAGAGAGGGAGAGATTTTAGTTCTGCCACGTGCTTGAGGTTATGATACGTCCTTGCCCAAGCACTGTCAAGAAAATAGCACTAACCTGTCTTCCAGAGTTTTCAAGTTTTATGAAAGTGATACTGGACATGTACACGTACACGTTCAGGATAAGGACTACTAACTGCTCCTATTATTTTAAAACACAGAAGGAGTTTAATCTAAAGTACTTTCACAGTAATGCATTTTGTAATTTTATTCCATGGAATCAATCATAATACAATCTCTTACTTGCAGATTTTAGTAGCCATCCTCCCTTTCTGTTTGTATATTCCCATCGCGTATATTCCAGTATTTCCATTTTTTTTTTAAGTTCGGCTTTTGTGACACAATTTTTTAACCAGTCGATCAGTATGTATTGAAATGACTTTAATGTGCAGCGGGGTGATTTTAGATTAGATTTTAGATTTAGATTAGAAAAATATTGCTTGCAAGTGTATGTGAAGAAGAAGAATGGCAAAGAATCGTAATCATGAAGGTAAATCCCTGTTCTGAAACAATCATATAGCTATTAAAGAAAAGTTTCACTCCAGTGTTTCTAGTTTTGTATTGTCCGGCTCCATAGCTAAGTGGTTAGCGTGCTGGCCTTTGGTCGCAGGGGTCCCGGGTTCGATTCCCGGCAGGGTCGGAAATGTTAACTGTCATTGGTTAATTTCGCTGGCACGGGGGTTGGGTGTATGTGTCGTCTTCATCATCATTTCATCCTCATCACGACGCACAGGCCGCCTACTCCAAAGACCTGCTCCTGTTAAAAGCCACACGCCATTTCATTTCAGTTTTGTGTTTGGAATTTCAAATTCTTATTCAATTTTAAGGAATAAAAGATACGTGGGCTGTAAATAAAGTAGTGGCAACGTAGTCCAGACACTCGCAGGAGATCACGCATATGCAAGTAGGACATGGGAGTGGTCAGGTGGCGCTATTGTCGATGTGTAGTGTGCATATGACACGCATCCAGTTGGGAGTGTTGATGTGGTGTGGCGTTGAAGTGAAGAGTGCCGATTTCACCTCTCTAAAGCACGTTTGGAAAAGGTGATCAGCGTTCATGTATCAAAATCGAGGTTGCCCAAGGAAAAAATGAATCAGAATGTTATCGAGGATTACGTGCAGTTTGTGGCGAGGATGTATTACCGTATAGGACGGTTGCACGATGGGTCAAGGCGTTTCGTGCATTGATATCGTGAGTGGTGAGTGGTCTTGTTTCCGTAGGTCATCGATGGACTGTCCGGGAATTATCCGTAGATGTTGGTGTCAGTCATCAAGCGGTATGGCACATACCGACGAAATGTCTGAACATGAGGAAAATAGCGTCCCGTCGGATATCGCAACATCCCACAGACGTACAGAAATGGCACCTGTATGCATTGGCTGGCATCAATCTGGACAGCTACCGCAACGAAGGAGACGCATTTCTGAAGCGTATTGTTGCCATTGATGAGACGTCGGTACGAGCCTACGAGACTGAATTAAATCGTCAGTGGAATGAATGGCGTCACCCAGGTTCGCTACGTCCACAGAAATTTCGACAGGAACCCAGTCGGTTGAAGCTTATGCTGATTGTGGCATACGACTACGAGGGTGTTCGTCTTACGCATGATGTGCTTGAGGGACAAACCGTCAACAGTGACTACTACTGTAGATTTCTTGAGCGACATCTGCGCAAACGTCTTCGTTTATTGCGAGATGATCATCCTATCGTATTGTATGACAACGCACGTTGTCATGTCGCAAACAGTGTCAAGCTCTCATTGCAACGGTGGCATTGGGAGGTCTTGGAACACCTTCCGTACTTACCAGACATGAGTTCTTGTGAATTCGATCTGTTTTCGAAGTAGAAGAAACTCCTCTGAGGCTACCGATTTCCTGACGTGTCATTTGTACTCCGCGCAGTAGGGCGCTCCGTCGCGTCGCTGTCATCAACAGAGATCGCCTTGCCAACGGTCCCCTGCGGCTTCTCGACATGTGGCAAAAGATAACAGGCTTTGCGGGTGACTACATTGAAGGAATTTTATGCAATTGTACTTGTTAGTTCATTAAATATTGATTTCTATCAATATTGCGACTACTTTATTTACAGCCCTTATCTATATATATAAAATAGCTTGTCCTGACTGACTGACTGACTGACTGATTCATCATCGCCGAGCCAAAACCACTGGACATAAAGAGATGAAATTTTGGGGATATATTCATATTAAGATGTAGGTGCTCGCTAAGAGAGGATTTTTGGATATTCCTTCGCTAAGGGGGTGAAAACGGGGGTGAAATTTTAAAATGAGTTGCTCTATATCTCAAAACTTTAAAAGTTTACAGATGTAAAAATTGGTATTTAGAATCTTCTTTAAAAATAAGGAAACACGTATTTTTTTGTTTTCAGAAAATCCCAATAGGAGGGGTGAAAAAGGGTGAAAATGGGGAAAAATGGGTTGAATGCCTTTAATCAGGATACCGGTACCTATATCTCAGAAACTGAAGATATTACAGACCTGAAAATTGGTACTTTTGATCTCTTTTAAAAATAAAGAAACACGTATTTTTTTGTTTTTGGAAAATCCAATTAATGGGAGGGTGAAAAGGGGGTGAATTTTTAAAATGAGTGAATCTATATCTCCAAACTTTTAAAGTTTGCAGATGTAAAAATTGGTATTTAGAACCTTCATTAAAAATAAAGGAACACGTATTTTTTTGTTTTCGGAAAATCGCAATAGGAGGAGTGAAAAGGGGCTAAAAATTGGTTGAATGCCTTCAATGAGGCTACTTATATATCAGAAACTGAAGATATTACAGACCTGAAAATTGGTGTTTAAGATCTCCGTTAAAAATAAAGAAACACGTATTTTTTGTTTCTGGAAAATCCAATTTAGGGGGGGGGTGAAAAAGGAGTAATATTTTAAAATGAGTGTATCTATCTAAAAAAAATTTAAAGGTTATATATGTGAAAATTGGTATTTAGAATCTCCTTTGAAAATAAATAAACACACGTATGTTTTCGTTTTTGGAAAATCCAAATATTGGGGGGTAAAAAGGGGGGAGTGTAAATCTTTTAAAATGAGTGTGTATACATCTTAAAACTTTAAAATTTACAGATGTAACAATTGGTAGTTAGAATCTCCTCTAAAAATAAAGGAAAACGTAATTTTTTGTTTCCTGTAAATCCCAATAGGAGGGGTGTAAAAGGGTGAAAAATGGGTTGAATGCCTTTAATGAGGATACATATATCTCAGAAACGAAAGGTATTACAGAACTGAAAATTTGTATATGGGATCTCCTTTAAAAATAAAAAAACACATATTTTTAATTTTGGAAAATCCAATTAATGGCGGTTAAACAGGAGTGACAAATTTTTGAAAGACTATATCTACAGAATATCTTGGAAACGTAAAATGTTACAGACGTAAAAAGTGGGTGTTTGTAATCTCCTGTAAATCTAAAGAAATATAGGTGATTTGTGTTTGGAAACTCCACTTAAGGGGAACTCAAAAAAGGGGTGAAATTTTAAAATGAGAATTTTTACAGTTTATCTCAAAAAACTTAACATGTTACAGAAAGGAAAAATGGTATTTTTTATCTCTATTAAACATAAAGAAACGTGTATTTTTAGCTTTCGGAAATACCACTTGGGTGGAGGGGGGGGTAAAAGTGACTGAAAATGGTGTTGAATTATTTTAATTAGGCTATTGATATCTCAAAAATTAAGATGTTACAGACGTGAAATTTGATATTTGCAATCTGCTTTAAAAATAAAGAAACACGTATTCTCGGAAAATCCAATGAAGGGGGGGGGGGGTGAAAGAATTGAAAAATTAATTGAATTAATTGAATGAGAATACATACATCTAATAAAAACTAAAGTTGTTACAGACGTGAAAATTCGTATTTGGATCTCCTTTAAAAACAAAGAAAAACGCGTTTTTTGGGGGAAACCATCTTGGAGGGCGGGAGTGTAAAGGAGTTGAATTCCTTTCATGAGGACACATAAATCAAAAACTGAAGAAGTTAGAGTCGTGATAATTGGTATTTAGAAGATCCTTTACTATTAAAGAAACAAGTAATTTTTGCGGGAAAATTCACTTAGGGGGGGGGGGAGTAGTGTGAAATGAAGTGAAAAAAGTAAATAATTTTTATGGGGATACTTATATCTCAAAACTGAAGGTTATAGACGTGAACATTGGTGTTTGAAATCTTCTTTAAACATAAGAAACAAGCCTTCTTTTAATTATTTTTTTTTTGGGGGGGGGCCGTTAAATAAACTTAACGGCGGTGGGGTGTAGAAGGAGGCGAGACCAATTGATTTTACTGTTCTTAATGTACTTATAAGGATCCTCGGCAGCGCGCCGGCCTCTCACAGCTGGGTTCCATGGTTCAAATCCCGTTCACTCCATGTGATATTCGTGCTGGACAAAACGGAGGCGGGACAGGTTTTTCTCCGGATACTCCGGTTTTCCTGTCATCATCCATTCCAGCAACACATAATAATAATAATAATAATAATAATAATAATAATAATAATAATAATAATAATAATAATAATAATAATAATAATAATAATAATAATGTTCCGGACCGTCTTCAAATTTGCGGACCGCGCTGGAAACGGCTCCTGGACGGGTAATGACTAAGAATGCAGTCCGGCCGCGGGTTCAGTGCCTTCTAGGCACCCAATATGACACCACGCCGGATCTCCTGAAGGATTTTATCCATATTAAAAATGATTATAGGAAAAGATGGCAAAGATTTACGGACCCAACTGACCGGGAGGAATACCTGAGCCTAGCCCGGGAAGTACGAAATCGATTGCTGGAAAAGAAGATTGAAAAATGGGAGGAAACATGCCGTAATCTAATAGAAAACGAGTCAGATCGGGAATTTTGGTGTGTTCTCGCAGAAAACGAGTCAGACCGCGAATTTCGGCGGATTATATATCTAAAACAATAAGCATTCAATTACAAATTTCAGTATATTACCGTAGCGAAGCACGGGTATCTTGCTAGTATATATATAAAATAACTCGTCCTGACTGACTGATTCATCATCGCCGAGCCAAAACTACTGGACATAAAGAAATGAAATTTTGGGGATGTATTCATATTAAAATGTAGGTGCTCGCGAAGAGAGGATTTTTGGATATTCCGGCGCTAAAGGGGTGAAAAGGGGATGAAATTTTAAAATGAGTGTATCTATATCTCAAAACTTTAAAAATTTACAGGTGTTAAAATTGGTATTTAGAATCTTCTTTAAAAATAAGGAAACACATATTTTTCTGTTTTCTGAAAATCGCAATAGGAGGGGTGAAAAAGGGCGAAGAATGGGTTGAATGCCTTTAATCAGGATACCGGTACTTATATATTAGAAACTGAAGATATTACAGACCTGAAAATTGGTACTTTTGATCTCTTTTAAAACTAGAGAAACACGTATTTTTTTGTTTTTGGAAAATCTAACTAATGGGGGTGAAAAGGGGGTGAATTTTTAAAATAAGTGTATCTATATCTCAAAACTTTTAAAGTTTATAGATGTAAAAATTGGTATTTAGAATCTCCTTTAAAAATAAAGAAACACGTATTACTTTGCTTTCGGAAAATCCCAATAGGAAGGGTGGAAAAGGGTGAAAAAAGGGTTGAATGCCTTTAATGAGGCTACTTATATTACAGAATCTGAAGATATTACAGACCTGAAAATTGGTGTTTGAGATCTCTCTTAAAAATAAAGAAACACGTATTTTTTGTTTTTGGAAAATCCAATTAATGGGGCCGTAGGGGTGAAAAGGGGTGAATATTTAAAATGAGAGTATCTATAGCTCAAAACTTGTAAAGTTTATAGATGTAAAAATTGGTATTTAGAATCTCCCTTAAAAATAAAGGAACACGTTTTTTTTGTTTTCTGTAAATCCCAATAGGAGGGTTATAAAAGGGCGAATAATGGTTTGAATGCCTTTAATGAGGATACACATATCTATATCTCAGAAACTGAAGATATTACATAACTGAAAATTTGTATATGTTATCTCCTTTAAAAATAAAGAAACACGTATTTTTTGTTTTTGGAAAATCCAATTAATGGCGGTTAAACAGGAGTGACAAATAGGGGTGAATTTTTTGAAAGACTATATCTACAGAATATCTAAGAAACGTAAAATGTTACAGACGTAAAAAGTGGGTATTTGGAATCTCCTGTAAATGTAAGGAAACATAGGTGATTTGTTTTTGGAAACTCCATTTAAGGGGAACTGAAAAGGGGTGAAATTTTAAAATGAGATTTTCTACTGTATATCCCAAAAACTTAACATGTTACAGAAGTGAAAAATGGTATTTTTTTATCTCTATTAAAAATAAAACGTGTATTTTTAGTTTTCGGAAATACCACTTGGGTGGAAGGGGGGGGGGGTAAAAGTGGCTGAAAATGGTGTTGAATTCTTTTAATTAGGCTACTGATATCTCAAAAATGAAAATGTTACGGACGTGGAATTTGATATTTGGAATCTGCTTTAAAAGTAAAGAAACACATATTCTCGGAAAATCCAATGAAGTGGGAGGGGGGGGGGGGGTTGAAGGATTTGAAAAATTAATTGACTTAATTGTATGAGAATGCATACATCTAATAAAAACTAAAGTTGTTACAGACGTGAAAATTGGTATTTGGATCTCCTTTAAAAACAAAGAAAAACGCGTTTTAGGGGGGTGGGGGAACCATCTTGGGGGGCGGGAGTGAAAAGGTGTTGAATTCGTTTCATGAAGACACATAAATCAAAAACAGAAGAAGTTAGAGTCGTGATAATTGGTATTTAGAAGATCCTTTACTATTAAAGAAACAAGCATTTTCCCCCCCAGAAAATTCACTTGGGGGGGGGGGAGGATGAGTGTGAAAGGAAGTGAAGAAAAGTGAATTATTTTTATGGGGATACTTATATCTCAAAACTGAAGGTAATAGACGTGAACATTAGTGTTTGGAATTTTCTTTAAACATAAAGAAACACGCCTTCTTTTAATTTTTTTGGGTGGGGGTAAATAAACTTAACGGCGGTGGGGTGTAAAAGGAGGTGAGACCAATTGATATTACTGTTCATAATGTACTTATAAGGAGCCTCCGTTGCTCAGGCGGCAGCGCGCCGGCCTCTCACAGCTGGGTTCCGTGTTTCAAATCCCGGTCACTCCATGTGACATTCGTGCTGGACAAAACAGAGGCGGGACAGGATTTTCTCCGGATACTCCGGTTTTGCCTGTTATCATTCATTCCAGAAACACTGTCCAATATTTCATTTCATTTGTCATTCATCGATCAATGCCCCAGAGGAGTGCGACAGGCTTCGGCAGCCGGCACAATTCCAATTGTCTTCGCTAGATGGGGCTTTATTCATTCCATTCCTGATCCTGTCGAATGACTGGAAACAGGTTGTAGATTTTCGATGTACTTCTTATTCTGATCATAATCCGATCATTTTTAATCTTTCCTGGGTTCGTTTTCAACAGCCATGTTTTCCTTCGGAGAACGTTCTTAGATTACAGTAGGTTCTCCTGGCATATAATTACAAATTTAAACACATTTGAAATATAAACGATAGGAATGAGATTGACCGTCAAATTGTTCACCTCTATAATAAGGTCAATAATGCCCGGAAGTATGTCATTCGTATCGCCAGAAATCCCGCACACTTGCCTACGCGCAACAATGGTGCTGGTCACATTGTCAACAATGACAATGGCAGCAGATGTAATTTACCGCCAAGTAGCGGTCTTGCATCTTGCTGTGGGGTCCAGAATATCTAATAATAATAATAATAATAATAATAATAATAATAATAATAATAATAATAATAATAATAATAATAATAATAATAATAATAATAATAATAATAATCTGGGCCGTCGTCAAATGTGCGGACCGCGCTGGAAACGGGTCCTAGACGGGTAATGACCATGAATGCAGTCCGGCCGTGGGTTCAGTACCGCTAAGGCACCCAAGACGACACCATGCCGGATCTCCTGAAGGATTTGATCCACATTATAAATGCTTATAGGAAAAGATGGCAAAGATTTAGGGACCCAACTGACCGGGTGGAATACCTGGACCTAGCCCGGGAAGTACGAAATCGATTGCTGGAAAGAAAGATTGAAAAATGGGAGGAAACTTGCCGTAATCTATTAGAAAACGAGTCAGATCGCGAATTTTGCGGATTCTCGCAGAAAACGAGTCGGATCGCGAATTCCGGCGGATTACATATCTAAAACAATAAGCATTCAATTATAAATTTCAGTATAATACCGTAGCGAAGCACGGGTATCTTGCTAGTATATATATGTATATATATATACACACACACACCTTTCCAAATTCCATTTGACCGGGCAAGTTGGCCGTGCTGTTAGGAGCGCGCTGCTGTGAGCTTGCATCCGGGAGATAGTGGGTTCGAACCCCACTGTCGGCAGCCCTGAAGATTATTCTCCGTGGTTCCCCATTTTCACATCAGAGAAATGCTGGGGCTGTACCTTAATTAAGGCCACGGCCGCTTCCTTCCCATTCCTAGGCCTTTCCTATCCCATCATCAACATAAGACTTATCTGTGTCGGTGCGACGTAAAACAAATCGCAAAAAACTCCATTTGATCTTCTCATAGTTTAAATTTTGTCCAAGGCATCAACCGTTATTATAGTTGAATCCTTGTCTTGTAAGAATTTTCAAAACATTAGGGGATCAAATGTGAAAATCAGAGATGTAAAGTAACATGCCCATTCTTCTTGTAACAATGATGTGTATGCTGTAAAGAACAGGCGCCTAACGAAAGAGATATTTGTGTGAAGTTCTTTTTCTGATTCTTATCGTATGTCCGGATCCAACTTCCTCTTAGAGTGTACTTTCATTCATTTCTAGGAGTTCCACATGGATAATATCGAGGACAACTTTTCTATTCCTGAGCTCGCAAGTAATTAATTAATTAATTAAGTAAGTAAGTAAGTAAGTAAGTAAGTAGTCATTGAACGTGTACGACAGGCAGCGGTACGTCGTTTCAGAAATGTATTGCAACAGGCGCCCGCATTTTGCCAAGCTGTTCATATATTCTTAATTTAATGCACTTCACAGCTGAAGCATGTTTAAATACATATACAGCACATCATCTTAACCGCGACGCAGATATTTAAAAACTGTCGAACCTCCCTTCTGCGGACACCGTCGGTTCCGAGGAAATATGTCCGTTAAGAGAGGTGTCCGCTAAAACAAGTTTAAAAAAATAATCGAACATTTTAACTGCAAAGAACCTTAAATATAAGCATACATATCTTTATGTTTATTATCTATGTCATTTCTGTGTTAGTATTTCATAGAGAGTTATTATAACTGATTTGACATCATTTACAAACATTACAGCTTCGTGAAGTAATCCCCTGTTACTCATGTTTAACAGACAACTGAAATGCTACAGTATTTCTGTCTCACTAATTGGCGCCTGTACTGTCCTTTCCTTTTCAAGTTGACTAACTGAGCTCGACCTTATCAGTGACAATCCGAGTTATGAATGGAATGATGTAAGAAGGGAAGAAAATCCCTAGGTAACTTGTGAGTCAACAGTCTCTGGCAGCATTTCTGGGCAATTAGAATTCTCGGAATAGGCCTATACACCACTAGGTAGAACTGCATTCCGATGTACCTTCTCTTCCCTTGCACTCGAAATAGTACAAACATTCAAAAGGGATTTCCTTATGTCTCAAGAATGATTTTAAAAGAAAGGATGACATGTGGTCCGGCGTAATAAATTGTCCTGCAACGTGTAAAATGTCCGCTTAATTAAAGTGTACGGGACAAATGGCGATGTCCGCTGTCCGGAGTTCGAGGTGTCTGCGTAAATGAGACCAATTTAACACTTCTCTTATGTAAAATAAAATCGGTTCCGAGGAAAATTGTCCGTATAGGGAGGTGTACGCTGAATAAGGGTGTCCGTTAGGGCAGGTTCGACTGTACGTATAATTTTGCTGCCTGTTACTGACTGTTATTCCAGTTTGTAATAGGAAAGACCGACAGATGAATCACCATTGACCTCTCGCAGCGTCATCTCTTGTAGTCTGTGCATCGAGCAAGTGGCTGCGCGGGTTGGCTCACGTAACTATCAGCTTACATTCGGGAGAGAGTGGGTTCGAAACTCACTGCCGACAGCCCTAAAGATGGTTTTTCCGTGGTTTCTCACTTTCACTCCAGGTAAATGCTGGGGCTGCACCTTAATTAAGGCAATGGTCCCTTCATTCACATTCCTAGCCCTTTCCTATCCCATCATCGTCCTAAAACCTATTTGTGCTGGTGGGATGTAAGGCAAATTGTAAAAAAAAAAAAAAAAAATCTAGTTTACGTGGAGGTCAAGAACCACTTGTGGTTCGTGAACTAGTACATGAATTGTAATTGAAACGATTAGTAAACCGTAAGATAAAGCTTTGCAAATGTTTCTATGAAACGTAAGGGACACAAAGGTTCTCAATTAACACATTACTGTAGATGCAGAAATCCGTATTATTTCTAGCAATTAAATATATGGTGTGATTCGAAATTTTGTATTCTCTACAGTCTCCTCTGAAAGGAAGACATCTTTGGAGGCTATCTTGGTATATGTATCAATACTTTGCTTTTAAAACCGCGAATTTTATTAATAACAAAGAACAATAGTCATGAACCGTGGCATCAGTGGTCATGAACTTGAGATCCGAAATACCTATATTTTACTGGTTACCTGTAAAACTCATCAGATGGTGAGACTATAATTTATGTTTTTATGCAGATATAATTCACGATCAACACTGACTTAGGTGCAGTCAAGTGTAATGTTTGGGCTCATATTGTGGTAGTAATTCAAGTCTATCGAAGTCGCTTACCGTGGTACTAACTCTCGTAACTTGTACTTGCATCTAATAATCTTATTTTGAAATTATGATAAGATATTGTCCGTATCCTTGGCTGAATGGTCAGCGTATTCGCCTTTGGTTCAGGAGATCCTGCGTACGATCCCGGCCGGATCGGAGATTTTAACCTTAAGTGGTTATTCCCCTAGCTCGGGGACTGGGTGATTATACTGTTCCCTACATCTCTGAACTCATACATCACACACAACACTGTCCTCCACTACAATAACACGGAGTTCCCATACACAGTAGATGCCGCCCACGCTCGTCGGAAGGTCTGCCTTACAAAGGCTCTACCAGGCTAGTGATAGCTACACGAAATTAATATTATTATTATTGTTGTTGTTTTTGTAAGCTGTTTAGATTATACCTTCTTTGGACTGCATTGCATGTCATAAAATACGTTTCTTTATTTCCAGCATGTGTTTGTCCCAAAGTTCTACAAATGTTATTGTATGGTGAGAAATTAATATTTGAAGAGGCAATGTGAGAGTATTGTAAGAAATAGATGATTTCCTCTTCAGTAATTACTCCCATATAATTTTATCTGAAGTGACGGGGTTGATCAGTGGTGCACAAGGTTCTCAGCACAGTCGGTTAGAATTTAAGAATGCTTTAAATGTGAGAGATCCATATAAGTAGATTTTCTGGCACGTCGAAGAGTCATGACAGAGGGCAAGACTGATATTTATTACGGCAAATAATCGTTGAAGGGTCATTTAAGGAGTAGTATTATTATATCATTAATAATAATAATAATAATAATAATAACAACAACAACAATAATAATAATAATAATAATAATAATAATAATAATAATAATAATAATAATAATAATAATGTGGGAGTGCTATCCAGTAGGCACTGGAAATTATGCAAACCCTGAAACAACAAGAGAGAAGTGCTCTCGCGTGTGTAGAAACCAGAGAGAGAAACTGATATGAAGATTGTAAGAAGTGATTCTTTTGTTGTTGTCATGTAATGGTATTTTATGCATTTGAATAGATTTTTTTTCATGCATTTCTAATGTGAGCTTTACTTTTCCTCTAAATAAATTCCACAAATATGGGTGCTGTCCGGAATCGTGGACGAATTCTTAATAAGCATTGAGAAATGGACGATAGAGATTGTACGACGAACGAAATACTACGACGTAATAAACTACGTGTGTTCTGGGATGATCAACAATTTGTTGGATTGAAGCAGGTGACGTTGCGACGTTTAAGGCGAAGGAGGGAGTTTTCATCGCTATAAAACGGAGCCGCATAGTGGGTAAATTTTAGCATCCAGCCGGGCAAAAATAATATTTTCAACCCTTGTCTTTGGTTCGCATTTTCTGTGAGTCGTGTTTATAAGACTCTTGGGTACAGTAATTAAGTATTGAAAAGTCGCGCTGTCTGATTATCTAATCTCACCGAAGGCCTAAAGTGGCTCTCCTCCGTTAGTGCCTCATATTCTGGCGAGGCGAGCGCGCGGTTATTGTTATGTGAGGGCTCAGTAAAGACGTCAGAACTGAATATTTCTTTAACTTGCAATGTGATTATATTAGATAAAGGTATGTATTTTATATAGCATGTAGCATTTTATGAAAACTGCTATATTGTTGTCCGCAATATGCACTTAAAATTCAGGTACACGGTGTCCAAGCGCTATCTAATTATACAAATTTGAGCTGACATTCAAAATGGATTGCCTTCGATTTTCGCAATGAAAGTCTTTTGGATGAGTTATCTATACTTTAATGAATAGAAAACTGTGACTTTTTGCTGCGACCAGGCGCGACCATGAGAGTAATTAATTTTTTTCAGAAGCCATGTACTCTGTAACCCGGAGGTCGGTTTTCGAGCTGTTGAGGAACAGCAGGGAATATAAGCGGAACGATGATATTGCGAATGTTGTAATTGAACATTTAGGCTTTGAGGATTGTTCTGAGGATATATTCAAGTCAATAAGGAAATCTGTCAGTAGTTTGTGTGCTAAAATTCGATCACGCTGGACAAAATATCGTAGAAAAAGGGACATATTGCTGAAGTACAATAAAAGTTGGTTCGTGCAGAGAATGAGCCTTGCAGAAGGACGTGGATCACAACAATGTCAGGATGAGCCTGCCAGTACTATAGCTCATTTCATGTTAAGAAAACAGTATTGTTCTTATGACAACAGGGTTGCCATATCGAACGGCTCCGCTCAACGCCATCACGGGAAAACGGCGGCACATACATTTGTGAAATTCAGTATGTGAGTTCAAGACAAAAGGCAGAAGAAACTAAGCTACAAATTACTTTTATTAACTAAAGGGGACGTGAGGTTTACAGGGGCCACTTTTGGTTTGTACAGAATCAGAGGTAAACTACGGCACATAAGAAACCTCAGCACTGAAATATAAGGCAAATTACGAGAGAAAATAGACAAATAATTTTATGGGCTCGAGGGGCGGGGGATGTATTTAATTGCATTTAATAAATTTATCCAGACAATAAAAGCTAGAAAACAGACGCAATAAATAAATACTGCAGATGACTAAAAAATATCACAGTATTGATGTCAAAGAAATAAATCACACACGTAGGCTTATCGCACAACTCTCACTCAACACAATACATTTACGCACTGATTTAAAGCCTAAAATGCACACGCAATAAATAAATACTGTAGATGACTTCACTACAGAAGTTCAGGGAGGAAAAGCGTCTATTGGTTGATATCCGAAGCAAAGTGCTGGCAATACCAATGATGGAAACCGCTAGAAGATTCTTCAGAGAGGCTTCCACTTCTGAAGATATTACTGGAGTAGATATAAATTTAATATACCATCTACGTGCCGTCGTAGAAACTCTTTCATGTGGGTATGCCATTGATAAAGTGACATTTGGCATGTACGCAAAGTAAAATATACTTACAAAAATACAAATCGTACTACATGCCTGTAACTTTGCACAAACTCCTGGTTCATGGAGAGGAGGTCATTAGGCACTGTATTATACCTATTGGACAACTCTACGAGGAAGCGCAGAAGACCAGGAATAAAGATAATAGAAAACTTCCAGAAAGACACAAATACTGACCTTTTCCATACGCTGCTTATATCATCGGGCCCTTATATTATCAGCTTAGGGAAATCAAGGAGGAGAAAGTTGATTCCGCTTTCACGAGAAGTGCTCAACTTACTGTCTGAGCCCCCTGTATCTGGATCTACTGAAGGAGAATGACAGTGACGATAGCGATTCTGTTTGGCAATTACATGTATTCCTGTATCTCTTTTAAAACATTCTAAACAGCATGTCCCATTATTAACATCTATTTAATTTCTTAAAGCTATAACGAAAAAAATTGAAATTACAAAGATTACTAATGGTTCCTTCCCTCTTCCCTGTCTATTCCTTTCAATCTTCCCATCCCCCCGCAAAGCCTCTGGTCAGCATAGCAGGTGAGGACGCCTCGGAGAGGTACTGGTCATCCTCCCCAGTTGTATCCCCCAACCCAGTGTCTGAAGATCCAGGGCACTGCCCTTGATGCGGTAGAGGTGGGATGCCTCGCTGATTTCGAGGGAAAAACCAACCCTGGAGGCTAAACAGATTAAGGAAGAAAGAAAGTAAGAAAGAAAGAAAGAAAGAAAGGTTACTAATTCTATTCCTGGGGTAGTAATTTGTTCTTTGTACTTGATTGACCACACACTTAATTATCTCCAATAACAGCAGTTACATACTAAGTTTTATGTAAATCGGTCCATTAGTTTCCGAGATACGATTTTTGGCCGGCTAGATTCCTGAAATTACGCACTGTGAGCCGTGGACACTTCACAGAAGCAAGAGAATAAAGAGCAAAGAAGACGAGCGTGCGACGATCTAACGACGACGACAACGGAACATTTGATTGTCCTGTGTTAATTTGCTACAGGGAGGTTATTTGTGATTTATACGTGACAAAGGTTGCTGTTAAGAAATTCGGTAGGAAGTGTACCGTTAATATGTGCTTGAGATGTAATTCTGATTGGTTAGTGTACCTTAACCTGAAAATGAGTAAGCTTGGTGAGATGGAGAATATCTGCAGAAATATATTTACAGCTCCATTTGGTCCTGTTGCCGGGTTGAGTGACCCAGACGGTTGAGGCGCTGGCCTTCTGACCTTCTGACCCCAACTTGACAGGTTCGATCCTAGCTCAGTTCGGTTGTATTTGAAGGCGCTCAAATACGTCAGCCTCGTGTCAGTAGATTTACTGGCACGTAAAAGAACTCCTGCGGAACTAAATTCCGGCACTTCGGCGTCTCCGGAAACCGTAAAAGTACACAGTTCAAAAAATTAGGGGAACATGTTTTCGAACGTATGTCATGCTCCACAAAACAATACCTCACACGCAGGTATATTACCAACTGCACCTTTATTCTTTACCGTTGAAGTATACGAAAGAACATCGATGGATTCACGTTCATTTTCAGAACACAAACGGAACTGTCCAATTAGGTGCGAAAACAAAGTGATAACAGTCCTCCAGGGTGGATTTTTATCACATTTGGAGAGCTTCAGTATGGTGTATGTCCTCCACGAGCATTTATCACAGCTTGGCACGTACGTGGCAGGCTCCGTATAAGTGGACGAAGGTCATGTTGCGGTATCAGGTCCCATTCTTCAATGAGAGCCTGTTCGAGGTCTTCGAGAGTCTGTGGTAGAACAGGACGCACACTTTTGTCAAGCCTAACCCACCCATGCTCGATGGGATAAAGGTCGGTACTCTCTGCTGGCCATTCCTTACCTTGATTGTACAGTTCTCGCAAGACAGCTCTGGTGATGCGCGTTAAATGAGCCCTAGCATTGTCGTGCATGAGTACGAATTCAGGGCCAACGCTGTATGTAGCAACCACAACATGCTGTAGCAGTATCTGCTCAATGTAGCCCGCAGCGGTAAGATTACCAGAGACGACGACAAGATCCGTACGGCCATCAATACTGATGCCACCCCACACCATTACAGAACCTTGTCCGAATCGGTCGCCTTCTTGGACAACATTTGGCATGTACTGCTCACCACGGCGTCTCTATACACGTTGACGTCCATCACGCTGTGTCAGGGGAAATATGGACTCGTCTGTGAACAACACAGGTCTCCATTGACGTGGGTACGGGCAAACAGAAGGCGAGCTGCGCGATGTTGCTGCGTTAAACGGGGCACTCGAACAGGAAGTCTGGGTTGTAAGGACACTTCTCTTAACCTGTTCCTTACTGTCTGGTCGGACACAGTGACTCCAGTGACCCTCCTGAGGTTTTGTTGCAGTTCTCTGGCAGTTGCTGAACGACGCCGCAACGCACAGATGGTCAGATATCGGTCATCCTGTGGGGTTGTCATGAGTCTACGACCTTGTCCAACCCTCCTTGTGAACTGGCTTGTCTCATTGTAGCGATTCCACGTGCGTTGAAAAACTGACGGAGAGACATTGAGATCCACAGGAACACGATAAAAAGACCGCCCTTCCAGGATCAAAGTGAAGGCCCTTGCTACTTGAACCTCGTTAAGATGTCTCATGGGATGTGCTGATTTACGTAAAACGTGCTCAAATGATCGCAGTAGTCTGTGTACCTCACAACGACTCACGAACGCACCGCTATTCACTTTATTTTAAGGGGTTACCTGGCAGTTAAATGCATGGCTACCCCTACAGATGGAGTATAATTTCGATATGACATACCCTGAGTAGCTAAGGTCTCAAGGTATGCTGTACGACCATTGGAATCCTATCTACCAAATTAACGTTTACATACCAGACGTTACAAAACATGTTCCTCTATTTTTTTTAACTGTATAGTTGGTGGGATGTAATGAGTATAACAATATTATTATTTGGTACTGTTAGAATATTTAATAAATTAGTTTATGACAGTGAAGGGGGCAGGCCAAATCGAAAACGGCTCAGAGAATTTAGTGGATTGCCACATTCTAAAGGTTATGTTGACAATAGTAATAAAGTTTGTTTTGTGAAGGACAATTTTAAGGAGCGTGATTTGATTGCAATAAGTAAGATGCTGTATCTCAGTTATGGAGGAACTTATGATGAGTTAGTGCAACGAATCTTTGATCACCTCTCAGACTTGAATTTGTTTGAAGATGGTGAAAGTGTACAAGAGGACGAAGATAACTAAGATGATGACGTCGAAGGAGTGGATGACAGTTATATGATAATTACGAACATGCTGACATGGAGAATAGAGCCATGAGAAACGTACGTCGATGTCATTTCTTAAGTTCTCGGTACACTCCACGTCAGTAAATACGAAACGTTGATAGTCATTCATTTGCCCTAACGTTTCGAGATGTTTAAAGTTCCATATGACCCTTTGGTGGCAGTGGAAATCACCCCATTTTTAAACAGATAGTGGAGTTTGAGAAAATGGTGGCTGGGATGAAATATGCAGATGCTAGTGTTTGACAAGAAATCGATGACAGGTCTGGCTAACCATTTCATTCAGAGTGAAAGAGGAATTTATTCATGGTAAAAATTACGAGAAGCATTAAACGAAGAGTTTGATATAAAGACGACAAGCGCGAAGTTCCATAAATTACTCAGTAAGCGTAAAAATGGGAATAATGAATTATTATTATCGGAATACTTTTTCGTGATGTAGGAAATCGCAACAGGTGTGATACTGATAACGGCTCTTTTTTCCGGTATGTTATTGATGGTATTGGGGATGATTTTGGCAACACAATTCTGTATGATACTAAAATTCTAAAAGACTTTAAGGACAAGCTTCGTAATTATGAAAGAGTCACCGATGAGGCTGTTAAAGAAGATCGCCGGGAGAGAGGATTCTTCGAGAATAAACCTCACAGACAGAAAGGGAGACTAGTATCTACAAAGTGTTTTAGTTGCGGAGAAGCAGGGCATAAGTCAGCTAGTTACCCATCCAAGGAAATGTTTGAAATGTTTCCGCGCAACAAGTTTGGTCAAAGTCAGTCGACTGCCCATCCAAGGTAAAGCAGAAGGATAGGAATTCAGTTAAGTGTGTCTCGAATACATTAAGAGAGCTGAAGACAATTCAGATTGGTCCCAAAACAATCGAAGCATTAATAGGTACTGGATGTCAACTTGACCTCATTCGCGAGGACATGTATGAAGACATTGGTTCACCGCCCTTAACCAGGATTGGTATTACGCTGACAGGTTTCGGGAAAAAAACTTCATTTCACCGCGAGGATTCAGATAGAGGAAGAAGTATTTGAAGTTGACATGTAGGCCTACGTAGTATCCCGAGACACAAGAGACATGTTACCAGTGATTATATGTAGGGAATGAGCTTTTAAATCGAGCAGAAATGACTATCAATCGATAAGGTATCCGTTGGCTGTACGTTTTGAATTGCATGTCATAAAATACATTTCTTCTTTATTTCCATCACGTGTTTTTCCCAAAGTTCTACAAATGATATTGTTTGGTGAGACATTGCTATTCGGAGGGGCAGTATGAGGCTATTGCAAGAAATGTATGATTTCTCCTTTAATAATTATAATTAGGCTCATATAATTTTATCTGAAGTGATGAGCAGATCAGTGGTGCACAGGGTTCTCTGCACAGTCGTTTGGCATTTAAGAGTGCTTACATGCGAGAGATCCATATAAAATGATTTGCTCGCACATCAAAAGAACATAACGGAGGGGGGGGGGAACTGACATCTCTTATGGCAAATAATCGGTGAAGGGTCATTAAAGGGGTAGCATTGTAATAATAATAATAATAATAATAATAATAATAATAATAATAATAATAATAATATTATTATTATTATTATTATTATTCTAATTCTATTGTCTTACTTCGCACTGACACAGGCACGTCCTACAGCGACGATGGGATACGGCAGGTCTAGGAATGGGCAGGAAGTAACCTTGGCCTTAATTACGGTACAGCCCCTGCATTTGCCTGGTTTTAAAATGGGAATCCACGGGAATCCTTCTTCAGAGCTGCCAACTTTCCACTATCTCCCTAATGCAAGCGTACGGCTACGTGACCCAAACCGCGTGGCTAACTCACTCGATAATAATAATAATAATAATAATAATAATAATAATAATAATAATAATAATAATAATTGTTACCGTGTTTTGTTGGATCAGCAGAGGTGAAAGAAAGTGCGGGCTGGAATGAGTCTGACTACACGGTCGAAAGATGAATTAAAAATTTAAATAAAGGTTATATTTTCAATAGACAACAAGATTTAACAAATTTTCACTAGGTGAAATAACAATGAAAAAATCAGGTACAATTATAACTTTACAAAAGAAACCACAACTTAACGGGTCCTTACAAATCCTGGGCTTCGAGCCCCAATTTCACAATCCTTGATCTCTTAGCTCACAATCATAAATTACCAAAGGGCAGAAAACCCCTAATTACATGGAGCACTTGCTCCCACCTAGTAATGTCAATCCTCCTAGAGGCACCTTTCAAAATACCAGAAAGAGCTGACCCGTTCTCAATCTTTCAAGCCTATTAAATGCAATACCAGACTTTACAGTGACTTGCCATCGAGGCACAACATACAAGAATTAAACAGGGGTATCTGGTACCCACCCTACAGGGCCTTAAAATAAAAATAAAAGGTTAATTAAATGGCCCAAAATACCAATATGAATGGAGGCGTTGCTTGCGCTCCTACATGAAACCTTATATAAAACCTAAGGGGCACTAGGCCGCTGACATAGGGGCTATTCCCAAGATAGGGAGGTGACTCGTATAAGAAAATATTAAGACATTAAGAGTAGAAAATCGGTTATGAAAACGTAGTCACCTCAACTCAAGATGAAGGGGAGCTCGAGAGGGTAAAGCACTCTCTATCCCCGATTTACAGTTAAAGTAATAAGAAACTTTTACATAAGCCGGCACTAAGTTACATTTTTAGAAAGGTAGGTTTACATGAAAAGGATTTGGACCTTCCCCGAGGGCTAAACTGCTGAGCTAGCAAGAATTAAAGATGTTAAAAGGCCATTACCTTGTAGAAGAGCTGCTGGCGGATGAAAGAGGCGCTTCCCGCCTCCTGCTATACTTCCATACACTAAGCTAGATGTTGTACGAGTGGCCGAGAGACAAGAAAATCCGCAGTTTTTATACCCTCGTGGAAGATTCGAGACATTTCATGAATAATTAAGACACACCCACATGCGTTTATTGGTCGGCTAAAGTTTACACATCAAATGTGAAGAAGAAGGACACGATTGGTCCTAAATTAATTAAAGAAATTCGGGATTGGCTAAGTTCAAAACTGGCGGAGAGAAAGATTAATATTGCCAACCGACAAATGAAAGAACGAAATTTAGTTATAGGAAAACTTATGAGTATAAAATATCTTCAAGAAAAGTTCCATCACTTCGCACCTGGGTGCGTGATCATACTTTTTGGTAGAGACATGTGTGAGAGAATGTCCACACTTCTTGATAATTAGTAAACAAAAACAATTCGAAATTAACACAGTGACATCTTCTGATAAACGGTTGAATTAATTTAGTTTTTAAGTTCAGAGTTTCAGCAGTAGAGGAGTACTTTAAGGCGGAAAATCCAAATGTGCGGCGTATAGGTGTACCAACCGGTACAGACCTCCCCCCCAAAGTCCTTCCAAGGGATGACACGGAAGAATGTTGAAGAAAATTATTTTCCAAAACAAAAGTCCAATTTTTGTTTAACCCAACATTAATCATCACTTGAAGAAAATTTTTGCTTCCTTGCAGATAGATTTGTTGAAGTACATGGAAGGAACATTAATAGATGAAAAAGTCTCTTAATGTTGAATAGAAGAAGAATTTTGATGAAAGAAAGCAAATTTTTTAAAAGTCTTTTTTTGGATGAATAGATAAATTCCAGACTTTGAGTGTCTTTCTTATTGTATGCAGCCAAATACATGTTGCTAATTTTGACGCCCTGACCAGTCGCCGCTGCCAATGTCCAGTTGAGGTCGCCCGGACCCCTCAAGTACCCTGAGATACCTCTCTCCAGCACTATGAGAGGGGTGGTCGTGGTGAAGAACGCCGTAGATGTGACGTTTGTTTACAGTCCCCAGATAAGCTTGTGGTTGGTGCGCCGCACTTCAACCTGTGCCGGGAGGTAGACTCCGGCTCGCCGTACACTGTAGGACATCACGGGAGTGGAGTGGGCCCTTACCCCACCACGGTGGCGGTAAGGCGCCGAACGGCTGCGGGGCACTGAAACAATAAAATCTCGGCGGAAGAATTGTTGTTGACATCTGATTTCTTATTTTAGGGTACGATCTTGTTGGTGAGGCAGAGGGGTCAGCGGCGTAGAATTTTTTTTTATTTTTTTATTGTTACAGCCACTGGTATGGTTTAGCAGGAGACGGGAGCTTGGTAATTACCGCAAGGAAGAGACAGCAGATTAACCATAGGAGAAGGTTGTACATATTTATACAGAGCAGATGAGAAAACAAAGGGCAGAAGGCCTAACATTAATAGAAAATATAACCTTTACACCGTTGCAAGACACAGATGGCAAGTTAACAATTACATTACACAGGTTTCACCTGAGACAGGTGAACCCTAAAGATCCTCTCGGTGGCTGGATTGCTCACTAATAAGGTTACCGGAGTTAAGAAATCCAAAACGGTGCACGGCCCATGAAATCTGGGGGCAAGCTTGCCCGCGGGAACAAAGTTCTTGACCATCACTTGGTCTCCTATTTTTAAATTGGTGGGCCTCCGTCCACGATCATATCTTTCCCTAATCTTTTCATGAGAAACTTTAAGATTGGCCTTAGCCTTCTTCAATAGATCTCTAATATTATCTGGATCTATTGTCTCAGGTAAAATATCACTAAGAGACCAAAGGTTAGAGAGCGGCGTGTTGGGTACAAACTTAAACATCAAGGAAGCTAGAGTAAACTTATGAGATTCATGAACCGCCGAATTCAAAGCGAAAGCTAACCAATGCAAGGATGTGTCCCACCTAGAATGGTCATCATGATGATAGGCAATTAGAGCCGACCTCAGATTACGATTGACCCGTTCAGCTAGAGATGGTTGAGGATAGTACGCTGAGGTAGTTACATGTGAAATGGATAGATCAAAACAGAATTTACGGAAGAGATTGGAGGTAAAGGCTTTTGCATTATCAGACACGATATATTGACACGGACCAAAAGAAGCAAAGATGGAATTTAAACAAGAAATAGTGGACTGAGCGGTAGCCTGCTTAGTCGGAAATAACCAGGAAAATCTTGCGAAACCATATACACACACAAGGATGAATTTGTTGGCATTCCCCTTTCATTGGGGGAAGGGTCCTACGTAGTCGATATAAAGAGGTTCCATGGGGCGCGACGCTTGATGAGAAGACAATAGCCCTTGCTTAGTGGACATGGTGGGTTTACTAAGCCAACAAGATTTACAGGCTTTTACCAATTCACGAATTTCACCGTCCATACCTTTCCAAATAAACATTTCTCGGATCTTTTCTCTAGTTTTGAAGATGCCTAAATGCCCCCCTAATGGGGTCTCATGGCAGTACTTGAAGATCATAGCTACCAGAACAGCTGGAACCATAACTTTCATCTTCTGATCATGCCTCGACGGGCAACATAAAACACCATTCCTCAATACATAAGGGACGACATGTTCCCCAGAAGAAAGGGTTTCCATAATAGGAGCCAGCACTGGATCTTCACGTTGATATTTTTCAAGATCCCAAAACAACATATGAGCATCCGTTAGGATGGCATTTACACCAGGAGATATGGACTCGGGAAGTGAAGAACTGTCTTCCTGTTCAGAGGTCTCTACATCATTGGCAAACATACGGCTTAGTCCATCTGCCACAACGTTTTCAGTTCCTCTAATATGCCTAACATCAAATTGGAAGGCCGAAATTCTGATGGCCCAACGGGCTATGCGACCGCTGCGACGCGGCCTACCTAAGACCCAACTTAAGGCTTGGTTATCTGTCTCCAAGTCGAACTTGACAGTTCCAGATAGAGGCGAAACTTTTCTAGAGCAAATAAGACTGCCAAACCTTCAAGTTAATAAATTGAATACTTGGCTTCTTGAGCCGATAAAGTTCTAGACGCATAGGCGATAGGTCGCCTCCCTAGTTCAGTCTCTTGAAGAAGGACTGCAGCCACCGAGACGACGACGCGTCGGTTTGGACGATGAATTTCTTCGAGAAATCAGGCATGGCAAGAACAGGGGCATTACACAGAGCTAATTTGAGATCTTCGAAAGCGGCTTGTTGAGAAGGCCCCCACTCAAATTTGACGCCTTTCCTACGAAGTAAGTTCAAGGGCGCCGCTCTATTAGCGAAGTTAGGAATAAATTACCTGAAGAAATTCACCATGCCAATGAATCTGGCAATACCTTTGATGTCCTTAGGAGGTTTGAAATCACGGATGGCCTGTGTTCTAGAATGATCTACAGCGACACCATCGGGCGACACAATATGCCCTAGAAATGACATGGAAGGCTTAGCAAAAGCAACCTTGGACAACTTCACGGTTAACCCTGCCTTACGAAGGCGACTCAGGACCTCTTTCAGATGATCTAGATGTTCTTCAAAGGTCTCAGAAAATACGACATCATCAAGATAATGGTATAGACACTCAAATTTGATGTCGGAGAAGACCCTGTCTAGCAGTCTCGTAAGCACAGCTGCTCCCGTGGGGAGCCCGAAAGGCACGCGGCTGTACTCATACAAGTTCTAATCCGTGGCAAAAGCTGTCAGATGTTTAGATTCTTCAGCTAGAGGGATCTGATTATACGCCTGATTGAGGTCTAAGATGGTGAAGAATTTAGCTTTCCGAAACCATGAAAAACAAGAGTGAAGGTCGGGAAGGGGCACAGATTGTAACACCACCTTCCGATTTAAAGCCCTATACTCAATCACAGGCCTGAAGCCACCTTGGGGTTTCGGAACTATAAAAATAGGCGATGAATACGCCGACTTAAATGGCCGAATTATACCATCTTTTAACATTTGATCTATGATTTCTTTCAGAGCCTTCATTTTAGGTGGAGATAACCTATAAGGAGGAAATCGGACAGGAATCGAATTCGTAACTTCAATATTGTATTCAATAAAGTCAGTAACACCAAGAATATCGGAGAAAACTTCTGGAAACGACTGACACAACTTACGAATACTATCAGCCTGCTTCTCAGGTAGATGTCTAAGATCTAACAACATCTCATCCTGGGTAGGCGAAACAGCTGCTATTTGCTTTACGTCGCACCGACACAGATATGTCTTATGGCGACGATGGGATAGGAAAGGCCTAGGAATTGGAAGGAAGCGGCCGTGGCCTTAATTAAGGTACAGCCCCGGCATTTGCCTGGTGTGAAAATGGGAAACCACGGAAAACCATCTTCAGAGCTGGCGAAACAGAAGAACATGACACAGAACTACATTTAAGTAAGGGGATTTTGAAATTACTAGCAAAGTTGAAAGTGCATGACTTGCTCTGAATGTCGAGCACTAGACCGGTGTGAGACATGTAATCCGCTCCCAATATAATGGGGCAAGACAAGTGCTTAGCCACAAACAGTTTAACTTTCCAAGTAAATTTAGCAATTCTAATTTTGGCATACAGAAAACCTAAATTTTCTAATGGAGAAGTGTTAGCCGAAATGCACTGAACCGAAGACGAACAAAAATCAGAAAATTTACAAACAGATTTTAATTTGGAATACCATTCAGCCGAAATAATTGAACATACACTTCCGGAATCTAATAGAGCGGTGAGAGGTTCACTATTTAATTCAATTTTTAGAAATGGTACCGGTGCGGGAGAATCCGCCGCAATCCTAAGACATTTTTTAGGGCATTCAAATATGGGGTTGGAAGATTTCCTACCATGTTCCGAGCCTGAGATTTCGGCTGGTTACTTGGGGCTTAGCCTCGGCAAGATGAGTTAGCCGACTCAGCCGAAGCCACTAGTCACTTTTGATTATTGGTGGAAGTTGCACCCGAAGTGGAGCAGGAGGGTGTGCTATTAGAATTCGGGAAATTCTTGGCAATATGGGAAAAAGCGCCGCATTTAAAACAGCCTCGAGATGACCCTGCTCCATTCTTTGCCCCGTTGGATTTGATCAAAGGGCACTTGTTGCGGAGATGGTCTGCAGACCCACAAGCATAACATTTGCGGGTTACGATGGTTCGGCGAGATGGAGGCCGAAGATTACTTAAGGAAGGAGGGGGCTCCCTTGCCACACGTAGTGTGTCAGAATATCTAACTCCTTCGGCAAAATATTGCGGACGCGACGCAGAACACAAGTATGACCTGTAAGATGGTGAAATTCCTTCCACAATGGTCTGTACAGTTTGATCTTCAGGGAAATGTAAAGCAAATACCCTAGTGTAAAATTTAATGTCTTGGATGAAGTCGGCAAGATTTTCATCCAGTCGCTGTACTCTATAATAGTACTTCTGTATTAGAGATGACCTTGCCCTAGCCGGAATGAAGTTTGCTAATAGATGGGCGTGGAAGTCTTGTATAGAGGATTGATCAGCAATAGCTCTTACTATTTTGTCAGAGAGAACACCAATGGAATAGGGATAAAAAATCTGCAAAATTTGACACGGAGAAAGAGAAAATACAAGAGCGTGATCTTGGAACTCAACTAAAAACCTTAGGAATGAAATAACATCACTATTGGAGTTAACAGAAAAGTTAGAAATACCCCTGAGCAACATTGCTAATGGATGAGGCAAACTACTGAACCCGGGTGACATAGTAGGTAACGGACTAAGGGGTGGAGAAGCTGTTTCAGAGGGTGCATTATTCAACACAAAGGGTGGAATGGATGTGCGACGACCGGACTCAGTTTCTAATGGGGCAGATGTTTCTTGGACTTCTACAGATTTCCTACTTTCTTCCCCTGTGGGAGAATCCTCCTCGCTAACTATGTTTACCATAGCGGGTTGGTCGGTTTTGGGGGGTACTGCCCCAGTTAACAATAGGCTAACCTTACTGGACAATTTGGAAAGGTTTTCGAGAAGAGCACTAGCCTCTTTCTCTTGAATGTCATTTAACTTAAGAGACAATAGATCAGTAACCCTATTGTAAAAATGGAACAATCTAGCTTGTACACGTTTAAGTTGATTAGGTGATGGATCACCCCCTTCAAAGAAACTAACTACAGATGCTAGCTCAGTAGCATTATCAGTGATCGTGGAGAGAGCGTCGTCAATATCTTTCACCCCCAAGATGGGGATACTAATCGGCAAATCAAGAGAATCTTTAAGCTTAGTGGTATCGGCCGCAACCGTGCTTCCAGATTGAACATTTCTAATTGTTAATTCATACATTAATTCCTCCTTGCGCAAATGGCCGGGATAGAGGACATCGCGAGGGCCGGACATGATGACAAAAGATTGACAAATTTAGAAAATTCCAGCGACGGAGAAAATTGTTAGAGTTCAAAACAAAAGCAATGTTTAGCAGTCAAAAGGGGCTAAATTGAGACCCATTGAACCACGCTCTGCTACCACTTGTTACCGTGTTTTGGTGGATCAGCAGAGGTGAAAGAAGGTGCGGGCTGGAATGGGTCTAACTACAAGGCCGCAAGATGAATTAAAGATTTAAATAAAGGTTATATTTTCAATAGACAACAAGATTTAACAAATTTTCACTAGGTGAAATAACAATGAAAAAATCAGGTACAATTATAACTTTACAAAAGAAACCACAACTTAACGGGTCCTTACAAATCCTGGGCTTCGAGCCCCAATTTCACAATCCTTGAGCTCTCAGCTCACAATCATAAATTACCAAAGGGCAGAAAACCCCTAATTACATGGAGCACTTGCTCCCACCTAGTAATGTCAATCCTCCTAGAGGCACCTTTCAAAATACCAGAAAGAGCTGACCCGTTCTCAATCTTTCAAGCCTATTAAATGCAATACCAGACTTTACAGTGACTTGCCATCGAGGCACAGCATACAAGAATTAAACAGGGGTATCTGGTACCCACCCTACAGGGCCTTAAAATAAAAATAAAAGGTTAATTAAATGGCCCAAAATACCAATATGAATGGAGGCGTTGCTTGCGCTCCTACATGAAACCTTATATAAAACCTAAGGGGCACTAGGCCGCTGACATAGGGGCTATTCCCAAGATAGGGAGGTGACTCGTATAAGAAAATATTAAGACATTAAGAGTAGAAAATCGGTTATGAAAACGTAGTCACCTCAACTCAAGATGAAGGGGAGCTCGAGAGGGTAAAGCACTCTCTATCCCCGATTTACAGTTAAAGTAATAAGAAACTTTTACATAAGCCGGCACTAAGTTACATTTTTAGAAAGGTAGGTTTACATGAAAAGGATTTGGACCTTCCCCGAGGGCTAAACTGCTGAGCTAGCAAGAATTAAAGATGTTAAAAGGCCATTACCTTGTAGAAGAGCTGCTGGCGGATGAAAGAGGCGCTTCCCGCCTCCTGCTATACTTCCATACACTAAGCTAGATGTTGTACGAGTGGCCGAGAGACAAGAAAATCCGCAGTTTTTATACCCTCGTGGAAGATTCGAGACATTTCATGAATAATTAAGACACACCCACATGCGTTTATTGGTCGGCTAAAGTTTACACATCAAATGTGAAGAAGAAGGACACGATTGGTCCAAAATTAATTAAAGAAATTCGGGATTGGCTAAGTTCAAAACTGGCGGAAAGAAAGATTAATATTGCCAACCTACAAATGAAAGAACGAAATTTAGTTATAGGAAAACTTATGAGTATAAAATATCTTCAAGAAAAGTTCCATCACTTCGCACCTGGGTGCGTGATCATACTTTTTGGTAGAGACATGTGTGAGAGAATGTCCACACTTCTTGATAATTAGTAAACAAAAACAATTCGAAATTAACACAGTGACATCTTCTGATAAACGGTTGAATTAATTCAGTTTTTAAGTTCAGAGTTTCAGGAGTAGAGGAGTACTTTAAGGCAGAAATTTCAAATGTGCGGCGTATAGGTGTACCAACCGGTACAACAAAAACAACAACAATAATAATAATAATAATAATAATAATAATAATAATAATAATAATAATAATAATAATAATAATAATAATCTATCTATATAAATAAAATTGTATCTGTTTGTCTGTTTGTCTGTCTGTTTGTCTGTTCCACCATCACGTCGAAACGGCTAGATAGATCTCAACCAAACTTCATATTTAGAGTATACTCATCCCGGGGAAGGTTTAGATACGCATTTCATTTTAAAATCTTTGAATACACGGGGGGTTTATAAGAAAACCAGAATGGTTTTTCCACCATCACGTCGAAACGGCTGGATAGATCTCAACCAAACTTCATATTTAGAGTATACTCCTAACGGGGAAGGTTTCGATATGCATATCATTTTAAAATATTTGAATACACGGGGGGTTTCTAGGAAAACCAGAATGGTTTTTCCACCATCACGTCGAAACGGCTGGATAGATCTCAACCAATTTTCATATTTTGAGTATACTCACCCCGGGGAAGGTTTCGATATGCATATCATTTTAAAATCTTTGAATACACGGGCGGTTTGTAGGAAAACCAGAATGGTTTTTTCCACCATCACGTCGAAACGGCTGGATAGATCTCAACCAAACTATATATTTAGAGTATACTCCTCCCGAGGAAGCTTTCGATATGCATATCATTTTAAAATCTTTGAATACACGGGGGGTTTATAGGAAAACCAGAAAGGTTCTTCCACCATCACGTCGAAACGGCTGGATAGATCTCAACCAAACTTCATATTTAGAGTATACTCCTCCCGGGGAAGGTTTCGATATGCATACCATTCTGGAATCTTTGAATACACCGGGGTTTATAGGAAAACCAGAATGGTTTTTCCAGCATCACGTCGAAACGGCTGGATAGATCTCAACCATACTTCATATTTAGAGTATACTCCTCCCGGGGAAGGTTTCGATATGCATATCATTTTAAAATCTTTGAATACACGGGGGTTTATAGGAAAACCAGAATGGTTTTTCCACCATCACGTCGAAATGGCTGGATAGATCTCAACCAAATTTCATATTTAGAGTATACTCATCCCGGGGAAGGTTTCGATATGCATATCAATTTAAAATGTTTGAATACAAGGGGGGTTTATAGGAAAACCAGAATGGGTTTTCCACCATCACGTCGAAACGGCTGGATAGATCTCAACCAAATTTCATATTTAGAGTATACTCGTCCCGGGGAAGGTTTCGATATGCATATCATTTTAAAATCTTTGAACAGACGGGGGTTTATAGGAAGACAAGAATGGTTTTTCCACCATCACGTCGAAACGGCTCGATAGATCTCAACTAAACTTCGTATTTAGAGTATAGTCCTCCCGGGGAAGGTTTTGATATGCATATCATTTTAAAATCTTTGAATACACGGGGGTTATAGGGAAACCAGAATGGTTTTTCCACCATCACGTCGAAACGGCTGGATAGATCTCAACCAAACTTCATATTTAGAGTATACTCCTCCCGGGGAAGGTTTCGATATGCACATCATTTTAAAATCTTTAAATACACGGGGGTTTCTAGGAAAACCAGAATGGTTTTTTCCACCATCACGTCGAAACGGCTGGATAGATCTCAACCAAACTATATATTTAGAGTATACTCCTCCCGAGGAAGCTTTCGATATGCATATCATTTTAAAATCTTTGAATACACGGGGGGTTTATAGGAAAACCAGAAAGGTTCTTCCACCATCACGTCGAAACGGCTGGATAGATCTCAACCAAACTTCATATTTAGAGTATACTCCTCCCGGGGAAGGTTTCGATATGCATATCATTCTGGAATCTTTGAATACACCGGGGTTTATAGGAAAACCAGAATGGTTTTTCCAGCATCACGTCGAAACGGCTGGATAGATCTCAACCAAACTTCATATTTAGAGTATACTCCTCCCGGGGAAGGTTTCGATATGCATATCATTTTAAAATCTTTGAATACACGGGAGGTTTATAGGAAAACCAGAATGGTTTTTCCACCATCACGTCGAAACGGCTGGATAGATCTCAACCCAATTTCATATTTAGAGTATACTCATCCCGGGGAAGGTTTCGATATGCATATCATTTTAAAATGTTTGAATACAAGGGTTTTATAGGAAAACCAGAATGGTTTTTCCACCATCACGTCGAAACGGCTGGATAGATCTCAACCAAATTTCATATTTAGAGTATACTCGTCCCGGGGAAGGCTTCGATATGCATATCATTTTAAAATCTTTGAATAGACGGGGGTTTATAGGAAGACAAGTATGGTTTTTCCACCATCACGTCGAAACGGCTCGATAGATCTCAACTAAACTTCGTATTTAGAGTATACTCCTCCCGGGGAAGGTTTTGATATGCATATCATTTTAAAATCTTTGAATACACGGGGGTTATAGGGAAACCAGAGTGGTTTTTCCACCATCACGTCGAAACGGCTGGATAGATCTCAACCAAACTTCATATTTAGAGCATACTCCTCCCGGGGAAGGTTTCGATATGCATATCATTTTAAAATCTTTCAATACACGGGGGGTTTATAGGAAAACCGGAATGGTTTTTCCACCATCACGTCGAATCGGCTGGATAGATCTCAACCAGATTTCATATTTAGAATATACTCATTTCGGGGAAGGTTTCGATATGCATATCATTTTAAAATCTTCGAATAGACGGGGGTTTATAGGAAAACCCGAATGTTTTTTCCACCATCACGTCGAAACGGCTCGATAGATCTCAACTAAACTTCATGTTTAGAGTATACTCCTCCCGGGGAAGGTTTCGATATGCACATCATTTTAAAATCTTTGAATACACGGGGGGTTTATAGGAAAACCAGAATGGTTTTTTCCACCATCACGTCGAAATGGCTGGATAGATCACAACCAAACTTCATATTTAGAGTATACTCCTCCCGGGGAAGGTTTCGATATGCATATCATTTTAGAAACTTTGAATACACGGGGGGTTTATAGGAAAACCAGAATTGTTTTTCCACCATCACGTCGAAACGGCTGGATACATCTCAACCAAATTTCATATTTAGAGTATACTCATCCCGGGGACGGTTTCGATATGCATATCATTTTAAAATCTTTGAATAGACGGGGGTTTATACGAAAAGCAGAATGGTTTTTCCACCATCACGTCGAAACGGCTCGATAGATCTCAACTAAACTTCATATTTAGAGTATACTCATCCCGGGGAAGGTTTCAATATGCATATCATTTTAAAATCTTTGAATAGACGGGGGTTTATAAGAAAACCAGAATGGTTTTCCTACATTTTCTCTTATACTATTGATTTTCTGTAAACTTCGTTTACCGTACGTGAAACGTCTCTTAATTATAAACAACTTTCGTTATGTTCATAATTTACCTTACTCTTTACATGACGGAGAAATTTACAATTTTCTGCTGGTACCATGCTCTGCATTGAGTGACCGACAGACCGACAACGAACCTACAGGTTACCATGGCAACGTCTCTGACTGCATGTCAGCAGGGAAGTAACGTATTGCCATTTTCCTCATCATGTTTTTAAATTCGTGGTTGTTCCTTAGGTAGAAGGCAAGAGAGGCGTCAATCGGCCTATCTGCGGGATATTGGCGAAATATCGTTGGATGTTATAACCGCCTTCGAATAGATTAAGTAATAACACCATTAGTCATCTTCTTATTATTTGTTTACCTAGGAATCAATGGACCTAAATTTCTCCTCTGTTACCGCTTTATTATATCCATAACTCACACTAGCATAATTTATT
This sequence comes from Anabrus simplex, assembly GCF_040414725.1. Lineage (NCBI taxonomy): Eukaryota > Metazoa > Arthropoda > Insecta > Orthoptera > Tettigoniidae > Anabrus > Anabrus simplex. The sequence continues at coordinate 944,168,667 of NC_090266.1, read as the reverse complement.
GAGGGGCATTTGATTTTCCAATACATTAACTTGGCATTTACATATTTGTCGTTTTCCGGCTGCCCTCAATTATAATCCATTTTCTATTACTTTCAACTTTCTTAACTGTATTATTTATTCCTTAATTACGCCGTATGTACGCGAGTGCTACAAACTACTGGATGTATTTCCACCAATACTCATATTTAGAATACACCTGTCCTTGATAGGTTTTAGGGCAAATATTGTTTCTAAATCCCTGAACTGACTGGGGGTTTATACGAAACCGAAACAGTGATTTTGCACTTCCACAAAATATACACAACCAACGTTAATTTAAATCTACCTGCCTCGGTAGAAATTAATTTCTAAACCTTTTTTCTCATGTGCATCATTTCGATACGAGGATTAATAAGGGAGATATCATTAACGGACCGTTTTTTTGTACAAGTCCCATCGGACTTAACTCACGAGTGGGTGCGTGTAAAGCGTATTCCTTACAACTTGAAAACTACTGAAGATATTCGAACCAAAATTCATATTTAGCATCCACCTGTCCAAAGGTAGGTTTTAAACGTAAATAACATTTCATGCTCCGGAATGGACTGGCGGTTTATAGGGAACCGAAATGGTGATTTTACTCTTCCACAATATATAGAGAACAAGACCAACCTGACTGGAAATCGATCAAACGTGATGGAATTCCACCTCTAAATCTTTTTTTCATGTGCATTTTTTCGTCAGGAGTATTAATAAGGGAGATATCATGAATGGTAAGTTTTGCAGGTTAAGTCCAGCGGACATAGCCAAAAAGGTGTTTTACATGGAGCAGATTCCTTATCTACATAAATCAAATCGTAACGACTGTGTGCCTCTACACTGACTATTTTGGCGAAATTTTCGTACAGCTTTCCGTTTAAGGGGTAATAATGACCATCTGCATAATTTTTGGTTTAGTTTCCTGAAAGTCCTAATTTTTACCCGCCTCGCCCAAAATCCAGATTGCGGCATAATCTGCCAGAAGAAAAAGAAGATAATTGAAATTTGACAAAATTATACGTTTTAGACTGTAACGAACGGAAAACATCCAAGATCATTAAATTTTTCACTTTTTATCCCCGAAGAATATCGAAATATGCAGGCAATTTTTATGATGGTGCAGACCTTCGGAAATTCCTATCACATAACAGATTGCACAATCTCCGTTCAATTTGGAATGATCTACAACCTTGGTCTTATGACTTTTTGCCGTATCTGTATCACTTTTACGTTTGATTTTTCTCTATTAATGGATGTTAAGTCAATTTGGAATTTTCACATGCATAATTCATACCTTCGATTACTTCTATGAAATACAGAATCATCAAACTCTTCACGAAAATTGGCCCACATAATTATTCGAAAATTAATGTAATGTGAGATAATCTTACAAGAACGTTACACTGTTCCACGTTTCTAACTCAATCTGACCCAAGAATAGATTACATATCATAGGACCAGCCATTTAGGCCACTAAATCCGGCGTGTCTTATGGTATAATCCTTTGTCGATATGACGTACGTTTAGCAGCAGTTAATCTGTAAATGAAGGTCTTCAATATTGTAAACACGCATATACTTTCGTATGTCGATCTATATATATTCACTGATGTCGATTTTTAGCGATCGAGAAAGGGTAGGTCTGCTATTGTAATCAGTACTCCCCACACCGACTTTGACTGGCAGTATGAAAGGGTTCCTTCTCCAACTCCTGTGTAACTGTCATTAGTAAGGAAGGTCTACAATTGTAATGAATAGTTCACTTCTCGATTTGACTTGCAGAAGGCAAGTGAGCATGCAGTTTTGTTTAAAACTCCCCTACCCGATTGTGTTTGGCAGTAGGCAAGGGTGCCCGCCATTATAAAGAAATGTCCTCATCTAAAATGTGACTGGCATTAGGCATAGTGGCCTGCTATTTTGATGGAAACTCACCAACTTGGTGTGACTGGCAGTAAGCTGGCTGAAAGTAGAAAAATGGGCCTGGCATTATAATGATAACTGCACAACTCAATTTCGAGTGATAGTAGGATAATTGCCTGCCATTATAATAAAAACTGTAATCTGTCTGGAAGTAGGAAAGGGGGGCTGCCATTTTAACGAAAACTCTCCAAATCGATTCTGTCCGCATAGTAGGCAATGGGGCCTGAAATTATAATGTAAACTTCCCAACTCGATTGTGAATGGCAGTAGGCCAGTGAGCCTGCCGTTATATCACAAATCCATAACAAACACTTTACATTGGAAACAACGTACGGGGACCTCCCCATGTTCTTCCTCGGATAACGCTAAGAGACATGCAATTTTAAAACAATCTTATTGACTGCATGCACACTATTTACTTCGATATTCGAATACAATGTAGAATACCGTAGCGAAGCACGGGTACATTCGCTAGTAATAACAATAATAATACATTTATCTGGAAAATATTGATGGAATACTTAGTGGGAGTTTAAAGAAAATCTGAATAAAATAATTCTTAGATAGCAAAGAAAGTAAACACATTTGTTCCAATTTAAACTACTTGCTCAAAAATATGGAGAGCTCACAAGGATGAGACATTCAGCTGGCAAGAAAACAATGTAACTCTAGGTGACCATTAGAAAAAAGAGAGAAACTCAAGAAACATATGCATGTTAGAGGGAAAATACTCACCCGAAACTGATGCGCATGGTTTGGTTGCGGTAGAGCCGCAAGGATGTCATCTCTTGGAAGAGGGACAGGACCTTCATCTCGCGAAGCTGACGGATGTAGAGGTCAGGAATCCAGAGCTCCTGACGCTGCTCCCAGGTCAGCTCGACATGGCCGACCTCATTCTCTATCATGATAATCCGATGATCCTTCCAATATACGTACAAGAATACGTCCAACGAGATTTCCTGTGGGAATACAAAGCAGTTAAACTTAGAGTTATTTCTGTGGACTAGGTTTAAAGAAACACGTCATATTAATAGACTTGGTATATGAATGCAGTATGGTAAGTACTGCTCCTCTATTTACAGTTCACAATAATTTTTTTTTTTGCTAGGGGCTTTACGTCGCACTGACACAGATAGGTCTTATGGCGACGAGGGGATAGGAAAGGCCTAGGAGTTGGAAGGAAGCGGCCGTGGCCTTAATTAAGATACAGCCCCAGCATTTGCGTGGTGTGAAAATGGGAAACCACGGAAAACCATCTTCAGGGCTGCCGATAGTGGGATTCGAACCTACTATCTCCCGGATGCAAGCTCACAGCTGCGCGCTTCTACGAGCACGCACAATTAATTTAGTGACGGCGATTCTGAAGATTATTTTTATAGTTACTGTTTCGTGGTGTGGAATATCATGGACACTGGTCCTGGTAATGATATGTAAATGTTACTGTTCAATTTTCTCTTCTACTCTAGTTTGTCTATTAGCCTTGGGGAATAGAAATGCCGTGGTAGTGACGTAGGAGATTGGGTCTGTTTCCAAAAGAATCCACAGAAAACCATTACGATTTCAACAGTCCGTAAACTAATAGAATAGTCCAACATATATGAATGATTGCCGAGAGAGATAGTGATAATTTCGTGTGGCTATTTCTAACGGAGTGCAGCCCTTGTAAGGCAGACCCTCCGATGAGGGTGGGCGGCATCTGCCATGTGTAGGTAACTGCGTGTTATTGTGGTGGAGGATAGTATTATGTGTGGTGTGTGAGTTTCAGGAATGTTTGGAACAGCACAAACACCCAGCCCCCGGGCCATTGGAATTAACCAATGAAGGTTAAAATCCCCGAATCGAACCCGGGACCCTTTGAACCGAAGGCCAGTACGCTGACCATTAAGCCAGCGAGTCGGACGCCGAGAGAGATGGCTATGCGGTACAAGTTGTGGGGATATACACTTGTATTCGAGATATCGTGGGTTCAAGTCCCAGAGTCGGCAGCCCTGAATATACGGTACTTTATCGTGGTTTCCAGTTATCACACAAGGACAATTCTGAGACTGTATTGTAATTAAGGCTATGACTTCTTCTCTCTGTCTTGATCATTTCATTTCATTTCATTTCATTTCATTTCATTTCATTTCATTTCATTTCATTTCATTTCATTTCCCAACGTCACCGTTCAGAGGTAGTGTGACGTGAAACAAGTTAAGAAAGCAAACTGACAAACAATGGACAGCTCAGTGATGCTGCACACAACCAGTAAAACTGTTTTGCTAGGCTGAACAAATATACAAACTCCTTCAATTTGTTCTACAATTCTTTGATCTTAACTCTGGATGAATTATGTTGTAGTTCAACCTTAGTTCCTAAGCATCTCAACAATGTTCTATTTTCGTGAAACCCTTCGTAATAAATAAATGGTGGATTCTTTAACACTTATAGAGTACATTACATTTCTGTACGAATATATCCCTTTGTGATTGTCTCGTACGAATCAGACTTACGTCCTTATACTTGATAGATTATTACCTAATACCGCAATTCCGTCCTATTGATAGAACCGCAAAATTATTTAATCATATTTCTAGATAGTGTTACTTTTTATCCATCCAGGGAAATACTCTGTATTATTATTATTATTATTATTATTATTATTATTATTATTATTATTATTATTATTATTATTACGAGTGCAGATCAGAAAATAAGTTGCACTTCCCAGTTATGGCCATTTATTACGCCACCTATACAACAGCAACACGACTATAACGACATACACTCTAACGTCACTTTTCCACATAGTTTCCAAGAGACTCCAAACATTTCTGCGTACGCACAACCAACTTGTCGATGCCAGATGCATAGAAATTTCCTGCAGCATTCTGCAACCACTCGGAGACAGCGGGCTTCACCTCCTCATTGGTCTGGAAACGTCGACCACCGAGCTCCGTTTTGAGCTTACCGAGCAGATGAAAGTCACATGGCGCTAGGTCGGGACTGTAGGGTGGATGTTGCCAGACCTCCCACTTGAAACGCTGCAGCAGTTCTCTCGTTTAGCGGGCCTTGTGGGGTGTTGTGTTTTCGTGCAACAAAATCACACCGGCGCTCAATTTCCCCCGGTGCTTCTCTTTGGTCGCTTTACGCAACCGGTGCAACGTTTGACAATACGACGCCGCGTTGATCGTCGTTCCATTCGGCATGAATTCCACGTGCAGCAAACTCTCCATGTCAAAGAACACTGTCGCCATACCTTACCGGCTGAAGGTTGAACCTTGGCCTTCTTTCGTTGTGGTGATGAGGGGTGCACCAATTCCATTGATGTTCGCTTCGTTTCGGGGGTGAAGTGGTGGATCCACGTTTCGTCGCCTGTGACGATTCGCCACAGAAACCCGTTGCCGTCTGCGGCATAGCGTTGCAAATATGCCAGGGAGGATTGTAAACGTTGTCCCTTGTGCTCATCGGTGAGAAGACGTGGGACCCATCTTTGACACAGCTTACGATATCCAAGGTCCTCGTCAACAATGGCGAACACACTGCCATACGACATGTACAGCTGCGTCGCGATTTCTCTCAGTTTAATGCGCCGGTTCTGTCTAATGGTCGCATTCACACTGTTGACCTTTGCACGGGTCGTGGCCGTTGCGGGCCTGCCTTCGCGATGGCTGTCCGTGATATCCGAGCGTCCGGCTTCGAATTGCTGACACCACTTTACGATAACTTTCCGGGAAATGGCCCGCTCCCCATACACAGCACTAATTTCACGATGAATGTCCGTGCAATTCTTCCTTTTGGCCCATAGGAGTCGGACTGTCGCACGCACCTCATATTTGGAGTGAACGTCCAGTTGACGCGCCATTGCATTTGGCCGCTATTCACACAATACTAGACGAGACACCACAGCGACCTGCCTAACAGACGTGTGGGCAGTGTCTGTCCCTTTCTCCGCTGTGCTCACGTTTGCGACACACAGCGCGCTGCTGCGGCGCGTTAGTGCAACTAACCTTTTGATCCAACTACGTATTATTATTGTTTTTACGTCCCATTAATTACTATTATGGTTTTCAGAGACGCCGAGGTGCCGGAAGTTTGTCTAGCAGGAGTTCTTTACCGTGCCAGTAAATCTATCGAACGAGGCTGACGTATTTGAGCACCTTCAAATACCACCAGAGTGAGCCAGGATCGAACCTACCAAGTTGCTCTCAGAAGGCCAGCACTCTACCGTCTGAGCTACTCAGCCCGGCTTATTATATTATTATTATTATTATTATTATTATTATTATTATTATTATTATTATTATTATTATTATTATTATTATTATTATTATTATGGGAATATCGTGGATTGCAGAGGTGTAAGGAGGGGCGGGCGTGAATTCGTGGACAGAGAAAGGACGAGAGCATAATTTAAAACACTAAAATTTGAAATTTTATTTCTTTGCTTTCCTTTTTCCTGACTTTAAATTTTGATGAACAACAACAAATAACAGTTAAATAGAATTGCGATGAGCTCGTCAGCTCCGATCACAGGAAATGCTTAAGTTAAACAATAATTTACAAAGTGAGCTTGTAGCTCCACATTTACACTGTTTCAAAGAGCATTTTTGCTCCACTCAATTTACACTCTAGGCGACTGAGCTCCAAAATTTACTATAGTTCAGCTTCTCGACGGCACAAGTTTCTTACCCAAATTTTACACTAGTTAAGCCTTGACAACAATGTTCACTGTCGTTTCAGCTCATCCTTAATTAATGATAATTTAAACAGAGACAATAAGTGCCCATTCTAAATGGCCTTAGTGGTCAAAAGAAAAGGTATAAGGAATCGGCCATGAACAAAATATTAGGAGGTGAAACACTGCGTTCCTTTTAAAATACTCTTTGAAAAATACTTAAATCCTATATGGGCTTATGATTTGAAGTTACAGAGGCTAAACCTATACTACAGAGGGTGACTAGGTGGCGAAGAAATTACGTTCCAAAAGGTTTTGCAGAATTTAGAATTTTAGAAAATCGTAGTCATCCCCATACCAAGTTGAATGGGAATTAATAGAGGGTGAACCCTCTTTATTCCTTAGTTACGTATTTTCCAGCAGGGATTTGAATAGAATCCTTAAACCCGCCTGAAAGTTTACATCTAAAACGTGATATTGAACTTTAGAAATTTACATTAAGAATGAATTTTGAAACCTTCCCCTTAAGTTAACTTTCTGGAGCTATCACATATTTAAAAGATGTCTGCCATTACCTTGAGTTGACGGGCCTTCCGACGACGTGCAATGCTTTCCCCTGCCTCCACTAACACCGTATGCACTCTAGACTGGAACCGTGAAGAAGACACCCAGCTTTTATAGCAGAGGGGAAAGTTCCAGAACTCTCTAGACAGAATGCCTATACACACTCCAATTTTAATTGGCTACCAAAAATTTACAAAAAATTCTGATTGGTTGACAACATCAGGAAGAAGGAAGCCATGTGCTGCTGGAACTTCAGCACATAAAACAACAATTTGCAAACACTTGAGATGTACAAACCTAAAAAACAGAACATTCCCTTAAAAAATTAATTGTCCGCCCTCCCGCCAGAGGGGGCACATAAGTTGACAGTAGAGGCATCTGAAGATTAAAGGTCCAAACTTCTTCTAATACTTTTTTTTGCTACTTGTTTTACGTCGCATCGACACAGATAGGTCTTATGGCGACGATGGGACAGGGAAGGGCTAGGAGTGGGAAGGAAGCGGTCGTGGCCTTAATTAAGGTACAGCCCCAGCATTTGCCTGGTGTGAAAATGGGAAACCACGGAAAACCATCTTCAGGGCTGCCGACAGTGGGGTTCGAACCTACTATCTCCCGAATACTGGATACTGGCCGCACTTAAGCGACTGCAGCTATCGAGCTCTGTCTTCTAATACATAGTTTCAGATTGATAACACAGATGGCCTTCTAAAAGGCACTCAGTTTAAATGCACGGAGAGGGCGTATTTCCGGTACAATTATTATTATTATTATTATGATTATCTCGTCGCCAAAAGACCTATCTGTGTCGGTGCGACGTAAAGCAAATATCAAAAATTATTATTATTATTATTATTATTATTATTATTATTATTATTATTATTATTATTATTATTATTATTATTATTATTATTATTATTATTATTATTATTATTATTATTATTATTATTATTATTATTATTATCATTCCGGTTTACTCATACCCTGGTGGGGTTGTTGGCGGTGTTGCCGCTTTTAGGGTAATTTTTTGCTATGTAGGGTGATCATAGGATGAAATTTTTTTAGAGTGACTTTAGGGTAATTATGAAAAAGAAGCGTAGAAAGTGGAGAAATAAGCTGCTTAGTATAGCATTATTTAAATGAAAATATAAAATTTAACTGTGCTAGTTCAGCTATTAAAATTTTCTTGTGGTTCAAGTTTCGAATGGAACACAAACCTGAACATCATATTTGACATGCATAACTGCATTGCATTTACTGAATAGTGTCTGTTGATATGAAGGTTCGACAACATTGACAAAAGGGTTATGCATTTCTAATCCTGTAGTTGAAAATATATTAATGATAAATAACTGACTTTTGGAGATGGAAATAAAAAATACGAAGGATAATGAGTGCTCTTACTGAAATAACTATATAAAAATTCGGGCAAGCAGCGGTCAATTTATATTACAGTGGCATAGATTCTTCTTCTTCTTTTTATTATTATTGACTTATTTTTTCTTTGTGTGGCTCAGGCTATGAATACTACTGATATGTTAAACCATATTATGCACACTGCATCGTACAACTACAAAGTTTTAATTCTATATTTAAGTAGGTAAATTTAACCAGCTTAAACTTCTTCTTCTGCTTCTTTTTCTATCGCTTTTCCCACACCTGTGGGGTCGCCGGTGCGAACTTTGTCGCACATGTATATTTGGCCCTGTTTACGGCCGGATGCCCTTCCTGACGCCAACCCTATATGGAGGGAAGTGATCACTATTGCGTGTTTCTGTGGTGGTTGGTAGTGTAGTGTGAGTATAAAGAATAAAGTGTTGGGACAAACACAAACACCCAGTCCCCGAGCCAGAAGAACTAATTAGAGGCGATTAAAATCCACGACCCGGCCGGGGATCGAACCTCTGGACCCTCCGATCCATGGGCGCCCGCAAGTGGGGGCAAGGGGGGGCACTTCCCCACTTGGAATTCAAAAAAGGTTGATGTTCAATTGTTTTATATCATACCAGATTATTTCATAAACTGAACTTATTGACAGTCATCTAGCATCTGTTATAACCAGAAATTTCTGTAAACAATTTAATATTGCTGACGTTATATTGGTTTTTATATTCAAGAAAATTGTTAATGTGCTCTCCCTCCTTGGAAAAGATCCTGCGGGTGCCCATGCTCTGAACCGAAGACCTCAATGCTGACCATTCAGCCAATGAGTCGGACTTTAACTAGCTTAAACTATAGCTGGAAAATATATTTCTAAGCAAAAGTTATATTCTTGATAGATACTATAACATTACCACATGTTAAATTATATACTAATTTCTTAAGTCTTTGAACCATTTATAACATCTTTTAAAAACATATATTTCTACTAGGCATGTCTCTAATTACAGCCGGTTGAAAATTCCAACAGTGTATGGTTGCAGGTATGAATGAGCTACCATAACTTGCCGTGCGGTAGAATGGGAAGAGGTTTGTGGCCTAGTAGGGATGGTGTTCGGGGAGGAAATGTATTTAAGACCTGGTCACAAATAACTTGGTATACCTGCACGGAGAATGTTGTGGACACACGAGAACGAGTTAAGATCTCTTCTCTGTGCAAAATTTTGAAAATATAAGAGTAAAATTATTCGTGCTTGGTGACAACGCTAGTCACGGGTGCGCTTTGCGCCTCAGGTATGGACTAGGCCCAGTTTTTTGGTCGAATGTCTATTTTGGCGTCATCCCTATGTGGAGGGTTGTATTCGACTATTACATGTCTGTGTGGTGGTTGGTAGTGTGGTGTGTTTTGTATTAATGAAGAGACGTGTATAAAGACAAACACAAACGCCTAGTCCCTGAATAGGAGGAATTAACCAGACGTGGCTAAAATCCCCGATTATCTAGGAATCGAACTTGAGATCCTCTGAACCGAAGGCCGCAACGCTAACCTTTCAACCAAGGAGTCAAAAATTATTATTATTACTTTTTTTGTTAGTTGTTTTACGTCGCACCGACACAGATAGGTCTTACGGCGACGATGGGACAGGAAAGGGCTAGGAGTGGGAAGGAAGCGGCCGTGGCCTTAATTAAGGTACAGCCCCAGCATTTGCCTGGTGTGAAAATGGGAAACCACGGAAAACCATTTTCAGGGCTGCCGACAGTGGGGTTCGAACCTACTATCTTCCGAACACTGGATACTGGCCGCACTTAAGCGACTGATTATTATTATTATTATTATTATTATTATTATTATTATTATTATTATTATTATTATTATTATTATGCCAAATTTAAAGCCTGTCCCTAGTGGTAGGCAACACCTTAAATGTCTGAGTATGGAGAAGTCTTGCAGAGATAAGTTGAACTTTCAGAAACAACATAATTTTGAAGATTGTTACCAGATGTCAATGTTTTGGTTTGGGGTGCCACCTAGGGACTTGGAATGAACTCTCTTTTTTTTTGCTATTGGCTTTACCTCACACTAATACAGATAGGTCTTATGGCGACGATGGACAGGAAAGGGCTAGGACTGGGAAGGAAGCGGCCGTTTCCTTAAATAAGGTACAGCCCCAGCATTTGCCTGGTGTGAAAATGGGAAACCACGGAAAACCATTTTCAGGGCTACCGACAGTGCGGTTTGAACCCATCTCCCGAATACTGGATACTGGCCGCACATAAGCTACTGCAGCCATCGAACTCTCTTGAGTGGAGTTTTATAATAGTTAGGGGTTGGCACTCTCTGGCTTACTTCTTTTGTTCTTTAGTTGTCTCTGCTGTAATTACAATGTGAAGTCAACTAATCTTCGCCCAGCTAGCGCTTATAAATAAGACCGGTCTTGGATTTATGGATCTCTCAGGCCTGAGAGACGTCGTCACGGTCTAAGAGAGCCGCCTCCCCCTTCAGGGGAGGAATTAAAGCATTTTAGTAGCAGTATGGATCTCTTGAATCGTAGGCCTACATCGACTCGTGGGGATCTCCCTGACATCGGGCAGCAGGCGAGCTGGAGCAACATCTCAGGTAGATGGCTAAATTCTTCAAACATGTGAACTTACTTGCGTGTGTCGCGGTTACTTTATTCTTAGTTTAACTTAGTTTTGTAAAATGTACGTAACCGCCAAAACGGGCGTTATTTCATGAGGAAGCAAGTGTGTGGTCCTCATTTCCCTTGTTTATTTTGTGTTATTGTGGCCATGCCATTTAAAGTTTTATATTTTCCTTCTTGCTTTTCGATCGTCAACGTTTTTTGTCTGTCATAATGTAGTATGGCTTCCGGGCCTTCTGTCCCGTAAGATTTTTGTAGTCATGTCATGGGGCTGCTTGAGTGGTTTCAGAATCCCCTTTTAATTGTTTTTGCCTTTTTTCTATCGAACACTTTATCGAAGTTACACTTGGCCTTTTATATTGAGCTCCTGTTCCTGTTTGTTCTGGATCCTTCTGATCCACGCGTTTTTTTGCTTCCCTGTAAATTAAGGGCAAGGAGGTGTAAAAGCTTGTAAGCTTTTAAGGTTAATATTTTCATTCTGGGAATGTATTAAGAAGGTATATTGATGTGTGTACAAGCCCTTACGGTCTTGAATGTTGGGAGTTCAATATCCCCGAGCAGTATAAATTACACTGTATCTATCAAGTGTGTTGTGCTATACACAAAATATCTGTGTTACCATGGCAAAGGCTAATAAGACTTGAGAGTTGGGAGCTCATTCTCCCCGGTTATTAATGAAGCTCTAAAGCTTTAATTATAAAAATATTTGTCAACACCTTTTCTAAACATTTATTCATGGTATATTGTAACCGTTAACTACCATTCTCATAGGCATGTCATGAGATCCAACAGATAATATATGCCGTTTTCCACGCCATTCTACGACATATTTGGTCGTAATGAGCATTTTCTGCCCACTTCGGGATACGAATGGCGCTGCACCAGCTCGGAGGATGAGTGTCTAGTTACGCGCACAGAGGAAAAGAGAGCTATGTACAGCGAGACCCTGAAATTACGCTCCTTATTTGCAGACAGAGACGAGAAGAGCCACGCCACGCACGGGGAACATTTAGGTCAGAAGGCGGAGCCTATTTACCCTATTTTAACACAAGAGTTTAAAATTCTCAGCGATTTCCCTGTATATTCACTGGTGCCAGCTCACACTGTTAACAACAACAACAAAAAAACAATAATAATAATAATAATAATAATAATAATAATAATAATAATAATAATAATAATAATAATAAATGTTTTGATACAAGCTTTGGAAATTTACGAATGAGGACTCATGTTAATCAGCGTATTTTATACAAATTAATGATGTCAGAAGATGCGTTACTTTATGAATGCAGCGGTGATGACGCACTTTAGACAGGTGCGCCTAATGTGTAACATACATTAGAGGCCCGCCGCTTGACAGAAACGAGTGAGTCCCCGCTGGATTACCTTTAGCGCGTAAATTTATGAAAGAAAGTTTACGAGATTACTAGAGATTCAGCGATCGGATTTACATGAAATTCGATCAGTATAAAGTAGGAACCAAGAGCTACATATTGACTAATCACACGACTTTGTGAGATCATTATTAGAGGAGTGAATTTTCGCTCGTGGGCGGGGCTTACCACCACTCCAGCCGCCAAGCCGAATCTCTGTAAAGGAAATACAGAGTCAGCCCGAGTGCTACCGTAGTACTTACGTGTCGTTGTGAAACGTCGTCGGTCATTGTGAACCAGTGTGTTTAGTTACTGTGAGTTAATGGTAGTGGAAAATGGTGTGTGATATTCAGTGGCGAATAAAATATATTAGATCGGTACACGTACCGCAAAATCAGGCCGTATAGTGTGAAACAATTACTGTAGTGTTTGAAGTGCGGTGTTTTAAATTCCCATAGATAATTGTAGAGGGAAGGCATATTCGCAAACTTAGTGACGGCTCATAAAGGAATAGTTATAGAACGGATAAACACTTGAGACTGCTCAGACGTAGTGAGACATCGACTACATTAAAAATAATTAGTGGCCGAATTTAAAATAGATACTGTAGTGAGAGACGCTCAATGAACTAATAGAGAGGTGTTAGCCAGGGAAGAACGTCTGCCTGATCCAGTGACGCTCACATACATTAACGGCGAATCGTTAATCAGGTCGTTTGACAATAAAGGGAATGAGTAGTGATCTACAGGGACTTACCGCTGCTCGGGTAGTCCACTTGAGTTCATGAGTGGGGATGGCCATAATGGGTTATTTGAATACGCATAGTGTACCAGGAAGGTATAGGCCCTGGCACATATGAGTTATAAAATCTTTATTCATGAGCGAACGGCTAAGTTACGACGTACGAACGGCTGTGCGAGAGAATGTTCTCGTCCCTACTGCACTGCGTGAGGGAGACAGCATGAGAGGGACAAGGTCGAGTGACGTCAGCACTGCTTGTAGCTTACCTCCCCGCAGAAATGTCTCAAAACTCTTTTTCAAGATTCACAACGACTAGACCAATAAATATGAAACTAACACCAAAGTGTATCTCACATTTTAAAAGTACAACCATGCAAATTTGAGACTAATCCATCCAGTGGTTTCAAAGATATGACGAGTTGAAGTTTGGGAAGTATTATCACCCCTCCGTCATCTGACTCAGAGTGCGGCTCTCAGCCGGATATAAATAGGTCGATGAACCGAGGGTATAGCCAGTGTATTTTAAACTCTACGATCATGACAAGACGTTAGTATGCTCCGTCGCGCTTCCCGAGAGACATAAAAGTTACACTCTAGGACTTTGAAATTGTGCGAGGACGTCGCAAGTGAAGTTTCAGCCGCGTCGAGGCGTGTGGAATGTTATAAAATTTTCTCCTACGAAACCATCATTGTATAAGATTTACGAGTGTCTTAACTAAGTAAATTTACGATAGAGACTGTGCACTGAAGTATAATTGGGAATTTAAAGTGTTTAGTTTACCAGTTGACGGTACTGCAAACTTTGTCAATATCTCGTAATTTTGAACTTTGTCATTGACAGTAACAGCATACTAGGACATTATGTGTGATAAACCGAACTTCCAATTTATGACAATTTAATTGATTCTGAGACGCATTTCTCGTATACTAGTACGATTATAAACTGTGTGAAATACTATTCCACTAAATATTCAACAAATAACGGGACTAAATGTGACTATTTTTCCACGTATTTTTTCGAACTTTCGATTATTACCCTGAAAAACTAACTGAATGTTAAGGACATTTTATGGCAATATTAGGTCATACGAACTCGTGTCATGCAGTTTCAGTCATAAAAACTTCCTAATCTATGAACATTATTATTCCAGATACTGTTATAGGAGTGATATTAATGGCATTTTCTCAGGTGTTTCATGGACTGTGATGATTATTCTACGATTGAACCTAAGACATAATCAGTGACTATTATGAACTGTGACAGTGTTCAATTTTTATTCTATAAACTGTGAGTGAAAGCCTGTGTTCTCCGTTTTGAAAACGACTGTAAGTCATTACTGCATTAACTTGACTTATGGATCATACTATAGCATAGACTGTGATATTCTGAGTCACGTATTTAACATCGTAAAACAAAAAGTGAGAATACGAACTTGTGTCAGTGTAAAATACCAATTTTAATGGTAATTAAGAGTTCTACAACCCATTATATTGTGCCAATTGAACTTTCCGTGTTTCAACATTTCTCTTTAAAAAGAACATCGGAAATCTTGGCGAAGTATCGTGATATTACACTGCGTAGAACGTCATTTCCAGCGTGGGATTAAACGGGGTTTCTCCAATCGTGGTATCCAGCGAGGGAATGATCGTGATTTCGACGAGGGATAATAACGTGGTGTCTTCATTGAACGGACGTGTCACGCTGCTGGTGCTGAGTTCGAGTCTTGGCTGCACGCTGCAGAAAGTTCGAGTCACCAAGCCGCAGGACAGTACTTCATCAATCCTTACAAGCAGATTACAGGTGATATTAGTGTTTTTCATATATTTCTTGAATAATTCCACTTAGACACTAACCGATTTTTAACAAAGCACTCAATCATTGATAGTGCTACATTCGTCAACAGAAAAGTGCTTCGTGTGAATTTTACTATTCCTAATAATTCAAGAAGACTTCATGTCTTGTTTTGAACTGTAGATTTCTCTTTAAAATCTTTTATAAATTGAAGTCATTTCACCTAGACGAACTATAGGGTTGCCATAAAGCAAGTGCACAAATTTATTTTCTTATAAAATCGATTTAGATGAAGTGTAGGAGTATACAGCAAGTGATTGAAAACTTTTACTTGAACTATCAGATTATTAATGGAAGTGTGTGTTAATATTATGTTTAAAATCTTAGAAAAACTGTAGGTTTGCATCACAAGTAATGGACTAGATTTTTACGCAATTTGGTTAAATGACGTACTATATGCAAAGTGTTATTTTGGAATTTAAAGTTATATAAGAGATCCTAGATGACCTGTAGGGTGTTAATGGTCTCAGAAAATTTATATTCTTTTTGGACATTTTTAACATCAAGTGGATGTCTCAGAATATTTGGATGTGTTGCCACGCGCTGTTGGTTGGGGTTAAGGGAATGGAGGAGCGTAAAGGAACTGGCCAACCTACCGTACGTAAACTCCGCCTCAGGCACACCTCTGCGGAGGTTCGGACCTGCCTTCGGGCAGAATACACCCTTACCTTACCTTACTATCGTCGTAGATTCTATGATTCAATAGAAGAAATGACCCTCCCCCTTTTATATTTAAAGTAGTTCTAAATAGGAGTTTCAAATTCACACCTCGAAGCACACGAACACAAGTTCGACCACAGGTTAACAACTTGTATCGATACCAGGAGGCCTGAAAGTGCCACAGTTTCAAATGCATCATAGTGTGTGAAGTCGAATATCTGTCTACACCTTAACTACAGGTGATTGCTCATTTATTCGTGCATTACATTCATATATGTGTGTTATTCTATGCTGTTTTGTGGTAACTTATAAGAAACCAACGTTGCATTGGTCCGCTTTGTATATATTAGAAACACGTGCATGCAATTTATATAATACGTAATTAATGTAGTCAAGTAGACATTATGTTCAATATGCGGCGATGTGATTTTCATGGGTAATGAAGTATACGCAACTGTGTTCATAGAATTCCTCAGAACCATGATGGCGATAAATATGAATGTTTGCGTCACAAGAAATGCAATATACGTGTGTTTAGAATGATGTGTGTATTAATGCATTCCGATTCCGGGTATCGATCATAGGTATAGGGGTTCCCCGTAATGTGTGTGAAGTGTAAAGTCATAAATGCGTATTAATAAGATGATTTGGGGTTTGCCAAGTGATAGTCAGAGGTACTATGAACTGACGTAGACATTCAGGCATTCTGCATATAACTGACTTTCATGTATGTAATAATACGGCATTGACTCATATAATTTGATTCTTGTGACCCTATCATTTAATTAAATTTCATGCTTAAAATTTGGGAACACACATTCTTCTCATTTCAGTAGTATCATATTCCTCTCATGTTATAGAATACCCTACTGTCAATATATTTTAATATATGACCTCTTTTATCGAACAGTCCATTGCCCGTATGCTCTTGAGCTTAGCCGTTGAGACAGTGGAAGTAGGGAGGATGGGACTTCGATGCCCGTGATTGACTTCCGAAGTTCATCATCCAGTATATTGCCATCCTGAGATTTATTTGTGAAACTAAGTTGTATAAATTATGCCCTGCCGAGCTCGGGATAGGTGCAATATACTGTTAATTGTTGTTCGTTCTTGAAAAGAGAAACAGAAAAGGAAAAACACGTAGAGGAAATACTTTCAAAATTCATACCTTTCTGCTGTGATCATTTTGTTCACGATCCTAGGCCCTGCCTCTTCTTTCCCTCTACTGAAATTATTATTATTATTATTATTATTATTATTATTATTATTATTATTATTATTTACAAAGTTGTACGCCATTAAGGAACGCGATTGAACTTACCAGATGAATTTGCGTTCTTCTCTTCACAGAATCTCTTCATTCTTCCACTATGATCTTTTCTCCGTTCTTCCCTCCATGCAGCGTTGGTTCTGATGTTGGGATTTTCGAGCAAAATTATGTTTGTTCACTAACATTCTAAAACTAGGACTATCCCATATAATTTACTCTGTTGTGATTTCCTGAAGGCCTTTTTCAATTTCGATTATACAATTATCCTTGACATTTAGCGAGGAGGCACGGTTAAATATCCTTTTAGTAAGTCTTTCATTGTCCATTATTTGAATATGGCCATAAAATATCATATTTTTCTAACAGTGTCTGACATTTTCTCAGAATTCTGGTATAACTTTGGAGATATCCTTTTCGTCCACACTCCTTCTATGCATACTGCACCAAACATTTTGCTAAATATTTTTCTTTCTTATTTTTCTGCATTTTTAATTAGTGGTCTGCCTCCAATGATCAGGCTTTCTGATACGTATAATGCTTCAGGATTAATTGCCATGTTATAGGATAGTGTCTTGATTTAGCGTTCCGAGATATTGAATTTTGTTGTACTTGTTCCATGTGATTCTATAGGCTTTTTATAATTTAGAAATTCTCTCTGTGTGCTTCACGATTTAATCTGGATGGTTGGATGATTTCCCCTTAAATATTATTATTATTATTGTTATTATTATTATTATTGTCCCTGTCTGTTAGGTCATCAGCCCAGAGGCTGGTTGGATCCTCAAATAGCATCACCAAATGCTATGCAGTTATAGGGTAACCACAAAAACCAATGGCAGTACCAAAATGAGGCGTACTAGGCAAGATGAGGAGTGAGGTAGTTTGCCATTGCTTTCCTCACTGGGCCAGACAGTGCTATTGTAGCACAACTAACCCTATGAGCAACACCTTTCATGACACTCAGACACACTGGTTGTGCTCTGAATGTCATTAATCAGCACCACCCATACCCCAGTAGCTTCCATATTGTCACAGCCATGAATGAGACTGGGACTTCATAATAATGTTATTTGTTTTACGTCCCACTAACTACTCTTTTACGGTTTTCGGAGACGCCGAGGTGCCGGAATTTAGTCCCGCAGGATTCTTTTACGTGCCAGTAAATCTACCGACTCGAGGCTGACGTATTTGAGCACCTTCAAATACCACCGGACTGAGCCAGGATCGAACCTGCCAAGTTGGGGTCAGAAGGCCAGCACCTTAACCGTCTGAGCCACTCAGCCCGGCACTGGGACTTCAGTGGAGGCTACACTTTTTTCTGGCCTGTGCCAAGAGATGGATGCAAAAGTACTGTAACTATCAAGAAATGACAGCAGTTATTATTATTATTATTATTATTATTATTATTATTATTATTATTATTATTATTATTATTATTATTATTATTATTCTTATTATTATTATTATTATTATTATTATTATTATTATTATTATTATTATTATTATTATTATTATTATTTATGGTTCGTGGTGTGGGTTACTGTAGTCACGCCCTAGTTCGTGAACCATGGGCAACGGCTGAGTGGCCTAGTAAGTGGTCCTGAGAGTCGGGTAGGACTATGCAATCCACCGGTGGTCCCTAATCCGTTAGAGGAGAGATCCTTACTTGGACTATGCGTAAATAGGGTAGCATCCTGCTTCATGAATTTACCGAGCTCAAAACATTTTAATCAAGCCTCAGACCTATGGGATAACGGAGTCCCATTCCCATTTGACATGCGAGGGACTCCTGGGAAACAACTTGGCGAACGAAATGGATTTCAATGGGGAGCTGTCAATATTAATGGGGCTTATGGAAGAAAGAAAGTAGAACTGCCTGAGTCAGCAAAGAGGATGCATCTGGATGTGCTAGGAGTAAATGCTATTCGGGTAAGGGGAGTTAATGAGGAAGAGATAGGAGCATATAAAGTGTACTTGACGGGTGTTAAAACGGGTAGGGCAGAGTGCGGGGTTGGGCTGTTCATCAGGAATACCATTGCACGCAACATAGTTTCTACTAGGCACGTGAATGAGCGAATGATGTGGTTAGATTTGGCGTTGGAGGAATTAGGGCGAGAATTGTCTCAGTGTATTCACCATGGGAGGTTGTAGATGAGGATGAACTTGACAAATTTTATGAAGCATTGAGCGACATCGTAGTCAGGGTCAACAGCCAAGATGGGATAGTGCTAATGGGCGATTTCATTGCGAGAGTTGGAAATAGAACTGAAGGATATGAAAGGGTGATTGGTAAATGTGGAGAAGATATGGAAGCTAATGGGAATGGTAAGCGTTAGCTGGACTTCTGTGCTAGTATGGGTTTAGCGGTTACGAATACATTCTTCAAGCATAAGGCTATTCACCGCTACACATGGGAGGCTAGGGATACCAGATCCATAAGAGATTATATATTAACCGAATTAGAATTCAGGAAGTCTGTTAGGAATGTACGAGGTTTCTGGGGATTTTCGATTATAGAGACCACTATCTGATCTGTAGTGAACTAAGTATCACTAGGCCTAAGGTAGAGAAAGTGAAATCTGTCTGGAAGCGAATAAGGGTAGAAAATCTACAGGACGAGGAAATTGGACAGAAGCACATGGATTTGATTAGGGAGAAGTTTCGAACAGTGGACAGTAAGCAGGTTCAGGATGTACAAAGAGAATGGGTGGCATACAGGGATGCTGTAGTAGAAACAGCAAGGGAATGCCTAGGAACAACTGTGTGTAAAGATGGGAAAAAGCGAACATCGTGGTGGAATGATGAAGTGAGAGCAGCTTGTAAACGTAAAAAGAAGGCTTATCAGAAATGGCTCCAAACAAGGGCCAGTGCAGACAGGGATTTGTACGTAGATGAAAGAAACAGAGCAAAACAAATAGTTGTTGAATCCAAAAAAAGTCATGGGAAGATTTTGATAATAACCAGGAAAGGCTAGGTCAAGCAGCAGGGAAGCCTTTTTGGACAGTAATAAAGAATCTTAGGAAGGGAGGGGAAAATGAAATGAACAGTGTCTTGGGTAATTCAGGTGAACTTATAATAGATCGCAGGGAATCACTAGACAGGTGGAGGTAATATTTTGAAAATCTTCTCAACATAAAAGGAAATCTTCCTGGTGGTGTCGCGAACAACCAAGCTCATCGGAAGGAGGAAAATAATGTTAATGAAATTACGCTTGAGGAAGTGGAAAGGATGGCAAAAAAATTATATTTTCATAAAGCAGCAGGAATGATGAAATTAGACCTAAAATGGTGAAATATGGTGGAAAGGCGGGGATGAAATGTCTTCATAGAGTAGTAAGATTAGCGTGGAGTGTTGGTAAGGTACCTTCAGATTGGACAAAAGCAGTAATTGCACCTATCTAATGTAATATTGTAAATAACAAATAATAATAATAATAATAATAATAATAATAATAATAATAATAATAATAATAATAATAATAATATGTTTTAATCATTGCAATATGATTAAAATAATCAAATCTGAATAAAGTAAAGTACTTAATCGCCTCACGCTGGGGCGTCAATTGAAATCTATTTGAATAAATATTAAAATAATTCAAATACAATCAATTCATTAAAATAATTAATCGAAATGTACGTAGTATGAGCGCCGGAGTTCACTAGAATGGATCCCTCGAATTTTGATAGAGCATGATGGTTCTCTCTCTCTCAGGGCTTGTACATAAAGCTGCGTACTGGTACATCTGCTTCAGGCATTACCTAACCTTCTGTAAGCGACCAAATAGGTATAAACTGCACCTAGGTTCATCAATAACTCAATTGATTTTAAAATAACTAACAATATCCGTGCATGAGCACCTCATCAACATACCAAAATATACATAATACACATAAAATACACTCACAAAATACCGCTGGAAGACTCCATATTTACAACAACGACAGCAAAACAGTGGAAAACCAAAAGTGAGGACCAAGCTACCATTTGCAGCCAGAACGATGAAAGTTCATTACAAAGCACATATAGATGGATGAATATCCTTCACTATCTCTGTGTATCAGCAAACTTGTATATTCTCATTATTTGCTCTTTTTATATAACACGGATACTGTACCTTATAATACTGTGTTCTCTGACTCTAACACTTGGTTTAAGATACATTCACTCGAGCAACACACACTTGCTGTTCCAGAACATAAATTATGGAAAGTCTGAGGTATAGTAACCCCATAGCTTTCACCAACATATAATACCAAGCCGCCGCAAGTGATACAATACCAAGTGCCTAAGTCTCCACAGTTGTAGCTTAGTACCACACTTCACATTCCACAAACAGAATAAGACCACGTTCCACCAAAGTTACATCTCCTCTCGAAGTTTTAAGTCAAGTTAACTCCACTAATGTTTGAAGTCCATTCCTTTTTCGCCGTATGATCACATGCCTATATAGACCTCAGCTTCCCCCTTCCTCTCACATGATACGTCTAGATTGATCCTGGCCATACAATCACGAGTAGAAGATCCTTTGGTCAAGACGACGCCCTGAACCTCTTCCGGGACCCATGACAATAACAACCTGGACGCGTCATCGAACTCTGGACTGCCCGTGTGGCTCAGAGAACTTTCCAAGTTGTAATTAGCACTGTTTTCCCATTCGTTTGTACAAAACAAAGTACTCATACGACATATGGTGACCTTCCAGCTTAAAATATTCGGAATAAGTATACAAATGAAATAATAATAATAATAATAATAATAATAATAATAATAATAATAATAATAATAATAATAATAATAATAATAATAAATCGAATACTGAAAATATAATATATCTTACTTCTGAATACAGTGCGAGAGTGTGATATTTATGTACTATCACACTATAAGCAAGGGATCAGGACGGATTGCAACGACTATCGAAGTATCTCGTTGATTACTATACCAGGCAAAGCATTAACTGGCATCTTGGAAGGGAGGGTGCGATCAGTTGTTGAAAGGAAGTTGGATGAAAACC
This sequence comes from Anabrus simplex, assembly GCF_040414725.1. Taxonomy (NCBI): domain Eukaryota; kingdom Metazoa; phylum Arthropoda; class Insecta; order Orthoptera; family Tettigoniidae; genus Anabrus; species Anabrus simplex. The sequence goes on along the minus strand of NC_090266.1, from coordinate 944,146,574 downwards.
AGTGTGATTTCAGACCACAGAGGGGCTGTCAGGATCGTATTTTCAGTATGCGCCAGGTAATTGAAAGATGTTATGAAAAGAATAGACAGTTGTGTTTATGTTCGTAGATCTAGAGAAAGCATATGACAGGGTACCGAGGGAAACGATGTTCGCCATACTGGGGGCCTATGGAATTAAGGGTAGATTGTTAAAATCAATCAAAGGCATTTATGTTGACAATTGGGCTGCAGTGAGAATTGATTGTAGAATGAGTTCTTGGTTCAGGGTACTTACAGGAGTTAGACAATGCTGTAATCTTTCACCTTTGTTGTTCAAAGTTTACATGGTTCATTTGGTGAAAGGTGTAAAGTGGCAGGGAGGGATTCAGGCAGGTGGAAATGTGGTAAGCAGTCTGGCCTATGCTGACGACTTGGTCTTAATGGCAGACTGTGCCGAAAGCCTGCAGTCTAACATCTTGGAACTTGAAAATAGGTGCAATGATTATAGTACGAAAATTAGCCTTTCGAAGAATAAACTGATGTCAGGAGGTAAGAAATTCAACAGAACTGAATATCAGATTGGTGATATAAAGCTGGAACAGGTAGATAATTTCAAGTATTTAGGATGTGTGTTCTCACAGGATGGTAATATAGTAAGTGAGATTGAATCAAGGTGCAGTAAAGCTAATGCAGTGAGTTCGCAGTTGCGATCAACATTGTTCTGTAAGAAGGAAGTCAGCTCCAGGAAGAAACTATATTTACGTCGGTCTGTTTTCAGACCAACTTTGCTTTACGGGAGTGAAAGCTGGGTGGACTCAGGATATCTTATTCATAAATTAGAAGTAACAGACATGAAAGTAGCGAGAATGATTGCTGGTACAAACAGGTGGGGAAAATGGCAGGAGGGTACTCGGAATGAGGAGATAAAGGCTAAGTTAAGAATGAACTCGATGGATGAAGCTGTACGCATAAATCGGCTTCGGTGGAGGGGTCATGTGTGTCGAGTGGAGGAGGTTAGGTTACCTACGATAATAATGGACTCTGTTATAGAGGGTAAGAGAAGTAGAGGGAGACCAAGAGGACGATGGTTAGACTCGGTTTCTGTCGATTTAAGGTTAAGAGGTAGAGAACTAAATGAGGCCACAGCACTAATTGCAAATAGAGGATTGTTGCGACGTTTAGTAAATTCACAGAGGCTTGCAGACTGAACGCGTAAAGGCATTACGGTGTATAATGATAATGAATGAATGAAGGATTACTATTATTATTATTGTTATTATTATTATTTTTTATTATTATTTTACAGTTTGCTTTACGTCGCACCGATACAGACGGGTCTTGTGGTGACGATGGGATAGGGAAGGGATAGGGAAGGGCTAGGAGTGGGAAGGAAGCAACCGTGGCCTTAATTAAGGTACAGCCCCAGCGTTTGACGATGGAAGTGGCCGTGGTATAAGGTAGCATTTTCCTGGTGTGAAAATCGGAAACCACGGAAAGCCATCTTCAGGGATGCCGACAGTGGGGTTCGAACCCACTATCTCCCGAATGCAAGCTCACAGCTGCGTGACCCTTGCCGCACGGCTAACTCGCTCAGTACATATATTATTATTATTATTATTATTATTATTATTATTATTATTATCATGTATAGGAGACGTCTCCCCTGGGGTTAGATTACATTTCAGACATTTTCTTTAGTGTCATCTGGTTGCGAAACATTGAACTCTATCCAGATTCCATTGCTATTGATTCAATTTTTCTAATCTGCCTGTAGCCTCCAATTTATAGACGGGTGTTGCCACCTAGGAACTAATACTTGAATTTTCAAGAGAGTAATGTGGTTGTGTCTTTGAGTTGGTGTATGTGATTGTATTTATATTAAGTTTCCTCTACCTATGCCCAATCAGCAGTCAGCCTGCCGTTAACTGGAGTAAGTAATTGACTTCTAATGTCTAACTGATTATTGTCTTTGGTGGCAATGTCAAGATAAATTAATGGATTCTTACAACACCGTGTAATCACTAAAATCTGTTGAACGACGGAGATCTTTCTAACCGCGCTATAATGTAAGGTTTAGAGTAGGAACTTACGACGTACGACCTTCACTATTTTTATGTCATCATCCGGGCTACTTCACCAATGAATGTGCTTCCTCAAAAGAAATGTAGGTGCCAAATTATAGCTACAAACTTTAAAGGAAGCACGATTGTCAACCCTCATTTCCCTTTTTTTCGAATTTTCTTTAACATAATTTAACAGTTTTCGGTTGTACTTTTCTCCCTTGCTCCTAGACGCATTTTAGTATGGGCTTGACTACGTCACCGGGCATTTGTGCCCCATTAGGTTTTAGTTTTATGTAGTTTCTCAGGGCCCTTTTCCTAAATTTAAATATGGCTTAATTCTAGGATGTAATGTATTACGGCCTGTTGTTGTGTGATCTCTGCTACTGTTTATTTCCTGGAATTGTACTCTTTAGTAAGTCGAGTTAAATTAACTTGTTAAAAAGCTAACGAGATTTTACACTGTGCCTTGTTTCTCTCATGAAAAGTGGGAATTTATAGTAAATTGTCCATTTAATATTTATAGCGTTCTGCGAGCATTAAGCGTGTTATTTCTTGTGAAGGTTTATGACTACTGTTATTTTTCTTTATCCTTGTAATAAAATTATATATATTTTTAAATTGTTGAAGAAAGAAGAAAAGCACCCGCAAGATCTAGATAGAAATATACCATTTTCCTGTTACCTTGATGCTCTTTTCTTCATTTGGTTCGTCCAGCCGTAAGGCCGTGCCGCTTTTCCTCCATCCCCGGTGTACCATAACAGTTATTATTAATGCTTAGATACAAACATTTTTCTCATATAACGTGCAATTTGTAATTACACATTTTATACGCATGGAATCTCAGTTACTTTTTATAATAATTATTTTCAAGTATGGAAAGACAAGTTGAAGCTGAGTTGGGAGGGGAACAGTTTGGCTTCAGAAGAAATGTACAAACAAGTGAAGCAATCCTGACTTTACATCAGTTCCTAGAAGATTGAATTAAGAAGGAAAAGCCCACGTACATGACATTCGTAGATCTAGAAAAGACATTCGATAATATTGATTGGACCAAGCTATTTAAGATTCTGTAGGTGATTAGGATCAGATACCGAGAAAGAAGAATTATCTAAAACCTGTAAAATCATCAGTCTGCAGTTATAGAAATCAAGCGCTATGGAAAATGAGCAGCAATCTAGAAAGGAGTGAGGCAAGGCTGAAGTTTGTTCCCTCTCCTTTTCAGTGTTTAACCCTTTGAGCGCCGCGTGCTGTTACGGTTTTCCTACCGTTGAGCACCAAGGCCATTTTCTGTTTTATGCAAGCTTTTGTTTGATCACTCACAGTTCAGTTGTTATTGTAGGTAGAAACTTGGAATTTTCGTAAGTTTTTTACTAATTTGATTGCCTATACGAATAAAGCCTTAGTCAGTTCATTTATGAAAATTAGTAAACATTTGGCAGCCAAAACCCAAAAATATTTATTAAAAATAAAACAGAACACAAGTTTAGCAATACAATTTAGGTGGAACAAATTTTTTTTATACACCGCAAACATATTTATTGAATAGTACAACCTATTATGAAGCTATATTGACAATTTCATTCATTTTGTACCTAAAATAAATCTGTAGTAAAAATAATTAATTTATATATACAAATGAGCCAAAAATACAAATCTAATTACACTCGTTTCGTTTATATATCAATACTTACTAAATACGGTACAAACGCCTTTTACATAACACTTACATAACATAATAATAATAATAATAATAATAATAATAATAATAATAATAATAATAATAATAATAATAATAATAATAACATTCAGTACAAGTATATTTTCCAAGACCTCTCAAACACACTTATGTTTTGTCCAGCACAATGGATATATAATCATTTTCAAAGCTAAAATGAACAAGTAAATGATCGAGAGCAACTAGACACAGAGCGGACAAGGTGTACAGCCGCGCCAAGTAAAGAGCGCCAATAAATATGCGTGCTGATTAGACTAATATACTGAAAGAATGGCCTTGAAAATAAACGAGGCTGTTTATTGCAAAAACAGTAAGTCATTAACCAACTATATTGGGAAAGTCTGAAAGGAAATGACTGTTACTTTTAATAATAAAAAATAAATACTGAACGTCCTTTTAAAAGGACGTTGGCATTTTTCAAATGAAAACCAAAGTGGCTTCCAAAAGGACGTTGGCTCTTAGAGGGTTAAGTAGAACACGCTGTAAAGAAAACCAAAGAACTATTTTAGAAATGGAATCAAATTCAAGGAAAGGAAATCAAAACTCCGAGACATACCGATGATATTATCTGATCTGAGTCTGCAAAGGATCTGTAGAAATTGCTGAATGGTATGGACACAGTCGTGGAGAAGGGATACAAGATGAAAATAAATACATCCGAAACAAATGTAAGGGAGTGCAGTCGAACGAATTCAGGCGATGGAGGAAATATTAGATTATGAAATGAAGTCTTAAAGGAAGTAGATGGATATTGTTACCTGGGTTGTAGAATTACTAACGATGGCAGATTAAAGGAGGATACTACACATCTTAAGACACCCAGGACTTGTTCAGTTAGTTTTTGAGGGAAGTGTACGTGGTAAGAACGGCAAGGGTAGACCAAGATATGAATATGACAAACAGATTAGAGTAGATGTTGGATGTGTTAATTTGCACAGGGTAGGGTGGTGTGGAGCGCCGCACAAACCACTTTATAGACTGATTACGCAAACATCAACAACAACGACGAGGATGGTAATTTTAAGCTAACCGACCTGGAAATATCTGTATGTTGTTAATATATGCTGTAATTTACATAGAAAAGCAGATTTTCTCGATAATTGTGTTATATTTAAACACTGGATAATCTTAAAAAATAGTAGCTTGGATACGTGCAGTGTGTTATGAATTGGAAGATCTACGACCATAAATGGTCCCTTTTTAAAAACCGCGGAATTACCAAACTGAATAATATCGTCCGAGCAAAAGGAAATGGAGTTAGAAGGAAAGCCATCATCGACAGGGGCTGCGTAGACTGACCCGCTTAGTATTGTGGTTTAACATGTTGCCTACACGATTTAACTCACGGGGATTGCGTAAGAGTTCTACTGCACAATCGTTTGGTATTTCTGCGGTTTAAAAAAAAAGCGACCATTTATGGCCGTAGATCTTTCAATTCATGGCACACTGCACGTATCCAAGCCACTATTTTTTGTGCTCGCTTCGGCGGTACATATTCTAAAATTGTAACGATACAGAGAAGATTAGCATGGCCCCTGCGCAAGGGGTGTGTGTGTGTGTGTTATGAATTGGAAGATCTACGGCCATAAATGGTCGCTTTTTTAAACCGCAGAATTACCAAACGATTGTGCAGTAGAACTCTTACGCAATCCCCGTGAGTTAAATCGTGTAGGCAACATGTTAAACCATGGTACTAAGCGGGTCAGTCTACGCAGCCCCTGTCGATGATGGCTTTCCTTCTAACTCCATTTCCTTTTGCTCGGACGATATTATTCAGTTTGTAATGCCGAGCGAGTTGGCCGTGCGGTTAGTCTTGCATAGATGTGAGCTTGCATTCCGGAGATGGTGGGTTCCATACCACATTGTCGGCAGCCCTCAAGATGGTTTTCTGTGTTTTCCTTTTTTCACACCAGACAAATGCTGGGGCTGTACATTAATTAAGGCCACGATTGCTTCCTTCCCAATCCTACGCTTTATCCGTCCTTTTGTCGCCGAATACCCTCTATGTTAGTGCGATTTTAAACCACTAGCAAAAAAGAAAAAAAATATATATAGATAGTAGTGGTTAGTTCATAGCAAGCTGAACTGCATACTCTTGATATTTGTAGTTTTCAATAATTATTATGCACCTGAAGAGAGCGTTTATACTGTGTAGAATATGTTTTTTAAAAATTTTGTTTTAGGTCACATCGACACAGACAGGTCTTACGGCGATGGGATAGGAAAGTGCTGGTAATGGGAAAGAAGCGACCATGGCCTTAATTAAGATACAGCCACACATTTGCCTAGTGTGACAAAGGGAAACCACGAAAAACTATCTTCAGGGCTGACGGCAGGTGGGTTCGAACCCACTACCTCCCGAATGCAAGATGACAGTTACGTGATAAAAATAGGTTTGGAGCCCGACGTATCATAACGAATTAGCTGCAATTTGAAAATGAACATAGAAAATGCTGACGTAATAACATTAGTGGATGAAGAATGTCAATGAATGTCACAGTGAAATGAGTCTACCTCCTACTCGGGGGACTCGGAATTGATTCTCGGCCAGTCCAATGATCTCAGTTCTAGACTGATGGCTGGAATAGGGTTCATTCCGCCTCGTGAGAACAACTGAGCGGCCGTCTGATACGATAGGTAGCGGTTCCGTTCAAGAAAGCCAAACCATACGGCAAGAATGTCGTCACGCTGATGATATGGCGTATGTCTTGAGAAGCCCAAGATTTTCTGGGAGGAAGCAAGTTTCAGGAGTCTATGGAGAACACTAAGCACGCTTCTTACGCCACACAGTACACTGAGAGCGATAACATTGGATAACTCGCTGTGACGTCTCGGTCAATTGGACGAGTCTGGAGGTGGTTTGGCTTTCCATTTAAAGCGAATAGCATAGAAGTGTGTTCAGACGGGAGGAAAGCTGGTAGGAGGTCTGATTTACCTCGGTCAACCCACGAGGCAGATCTGCCATTTCATTTGAGCCGGAGCCTTCGATTTATGGTGTATGGGAAACATCTGCGACTTTCTGCTCGTAATTTATTGAATGCAGTAATTCTGGTGCATATTTATGTCTACCTGGAGCAAGTCATGGGTCTGGGAGTATTTCACCGGGCAAGTTGGGCATGCGGTTAGAGTCGCGCATCTGTGAGCTTGCATCCGGGAGATAGTGCGTTCGAATCCCACTGTCGGCAGCCCTGAAGATGGTTTTCCGTGGTTTCCCATTTTCACACCAGGCAAATGCGGGGGCTGTACCTTAATTAAGGCCACGGCCACTTCCTTCCCACTCCTAGGCCTTCCCATCCCATCGTCACCATAAGGCCTATCTGTGTCGGTGCGACGTAAAGCAAGTGGTAGGGAGTATTTCCCAGAAGTCCCGAAGATAAAGTGTAATGTAATATCTGTGACAAGAGCAAAAATACATCAGGCATTTCATGAGCCATGAGGTGCTAGGAATATGACCAGAAAGAAGACCTTGCACTTGCAATCATTTACTGTTCTATCATTAATTTAAAGTAAGTATAGGGATTCATAGAAAAACATAGACTACTAGATTCAGCAATTGAGAACTGCCATGATCGGGGATCGAACCAACCAATTTTGATCACCTAGTCGTCACATGTACAAACCTATTCTGTTTAACACGTTGTTATTATCAGCTTTACAGCAAGTTAATGCTATAAATATAAACTAAAGAACTTCAGTTTCAATCTGAAAGAGCCTTTCTGAAAACTGGAAATGACTTGGGAATAGTTGGGGGAATGTACAGTACATATCACTAAGGATATGGCTACAAATCTGTAAAAATCTACAAGGACTAAATTCTTGGCACATGTTTTAACAATTTATAAAGCATTCCCTCTTTGAATTTCTCCCCCTTTCCTGTGACCATCGGGCTCTATTGCCTCCGTTTTGCTCTATGCAAAAGATTTGAAATCAGCTGTACTTCGTGTCGTTTTAGAACGATGCGCTGAAAATTGTATATGAAATTGTTGGAAGTTGGGTCTAAGGCAGTCGGATGGGTTGTTTGCGGCTTGCCACTATATTTTTAAAATATACAATAATATAGTAGATGCTTCATTATTTTAGGCAGGTTATCACCGTGGTGTAATAGTAGCGTGCCTGCATCTTACCAGTTGGCGCCGGTTCTTTTCTAGGTCTGTCCAGGGATTTTAATTCTGGACTGAGATATTGAACAAGTTTACTCATCCACGTGATACCAACGGAGGGGCTGTATAATAAGAGATACAGCGAGCTTAGTCAAGAACGCCAAGCTATTCAGCTGAGGACGTCGTCACGCTGGTCATGTGGTACTCTAGTGTCTGCAGGCCTTCAGGATAGGCAACGATCGTCTTCTAGATCAAGGTCTGTTGCGCCACGGGTCTGATATGGTCAATTATTCTGGCTTGGGGACTGGGCGTTTATGTCCGTCTTAATATACACCTCTTCAACCACGTACAACACAACACACCACACTACCAACCACTACAGAAAGATATCCCTTCACGAAGGGTTGTTGACATGAAGGGCATCCAGCTGTAGAACTGGGCCAAATCTACATGAAGTGACGACCACAACAAACTGGGAAAAGGGTTAGAAATGAGAAGGAGAAGAAGAAAAAGAAGAAGAAGACCGAGGGTTGAGGCGGGTTTCACTCAACTTCGTGAGATCCACCGAGGAGCTGTCTGCCATGAAGACAATCGGCGCAATCACGAATGCAGAGTAATTAGACCGAAATTTTTGTCACGAAACCATGTGGTACTCGAATATGTCCAAGCCAAATGGCTGGGTGGCAGCCGTCTTGGTAAGCCAAGGCCAAGAATTGGCTGTATGTGCCACGAGTTTTTATTTTAGGGTTATGGGACTTCTTCGGTCAAGTATCTCGCACATATGGTTGTTGTAGGAACAGCCAAGTTGGAATTATTTGGGCCTAAAATCGGTATAAGTTAGATATCCCGGGACTTAAACGAAAATATTTTCTCACAATTTCTCCTAAGTGAGTGAAGGCAAATCTTGGGATAAATCTACAGTAAACGCCGAAATCACCGGTCATCTTCCCTATTTTACCGCGATGGGTATGCTTATTGCGTTCCAATATGAAGGGTGTTAAAGATGTAACGAATGGTATGCTGGGCACAGGATAGCTAGATCACGACCTTATAAGGAATAGAGGACTCAACTACTCCTTGGAGATCTTCCACACTGAGGCCAAAATTGAGGAAAAGTGGCGTTTTAGCTTATCTAACGTCCGAAATTTGAAAAGACCTAAATATTGTATCACATATTTTAGCCTTCAAAATTCGCCATGAGACGTCTTCTACGTGAAAGGGGTACCGATTTGACAACTCGTGTAATAAAACAAAATATTCGTATAAGAGTTGTTTGACGTCTAAGACATGGGACATTGTGATCAACGGCCCGGTCTTCCTAGAGTGTGTGAGTTTGAAGGACTGGAATACAGCAAATGTTAATCACACATAGGTGGTGCCCAGTTTTGATTCCGTAATGGATTGGGCACCAGAAGGCATTGCTGGGATGCAGGTTTTTGTGCAAAAATGAGTATATATGTCTGTGGATGTATACGCTTGTTATATCAATTACGAAAGAAGCTTTGGAACATGTGAAACATGGAACATTGCCAACCTATATTGGAATCAGACCGCATCAGTTAAGTTTGTTAACACCAATACCTGTGCTACTGAAATAAAGCAAGGAGTGAGACAAGGCTGTGTTTTGTTCCCACTCCCCTTCAATATATACTCTGAAAGGGCATTTTCTGAAGCACAGGAAGGAAAAGAGGATGCATCATTGTTAATGAGACCACAATAAATAATCTGCGATATGCATATGGTACTGTTCTGCTTGCAACAAGTGTTGAAGATCTGCAAACATTATTAAACTGTGTTGTCGAACACAGTGCTACAGCAGGTCTGCGTTTAAACACGGAAAAACCAATGTAATGGTAATAAGCAACCATATCATTCAATCTGTTAACTTGACGGTAGTCGGCGCGTTACTGGAGAAAGTTCAACCCTTTAAGTATTTCGGCTGCATACTTGATAACAGCTGGAACAATACTGTTGAAATTAGGTCCCGGATTGAACAGGAAAGGACTGCACCAGAGACTTTAATATTAATCTCCCTCTCTGTTTACTTCGGTGTTATTCTCTATCTTACGTTATGGTGCTGAGACATGGACCATAACAGAGCATACCACCAAAAAACTTCCATCATTTGAGATGTGGGGCTACCGATGCCTGCTCAGAATATCATGCGTTGATGGAATATGTAATACTGAGGTACCCCAACACCTGAACAAAGAGCTAGTGGTCATGCATAAATTCATGAAGAAGACTTTTGAGTACTTTGGCCAAATCATTCGAAATGATAAGTAGCCTATAAACACTTTTCAGCTTATCTTACAAGCTAAAATTGAAGGAAGGAGAATATCTTGGCTACGGAATCTACGAGAATGGTATGGACTCAGTACACCCACTCCTTTTTTTTTACAATTTGTTTTACGTCGCACCGACACTGATAGGTCTTTTGGCGACGATGGGATAGGAAAGGGCTAGGAATGGGAAGGAAGCGGTCGTGGCCTTAATTAAGGTACAGCGCCAGCATTTTCCTGGTGTGAAAATGGCAAACCACGGAAAGCGATCTTCAGGGCTGCCGACAGTGGGGTTCGAGCCGACTATCTCCCGTTTACTGGATACTGGCCGCACTTAAGCGACTGCAGCTATCGAGCTCGGTAATCCAGACGGATACTAGGATAGTACCAATCCACGCAAGTTTTCGCTGTGGAATCTAAACATAATGGCAGGATGTTTACCTCAATTTTGCAAGCGTAATGAACAACATAAAAACAAATCCATCGCCGTTCAGACCATGGAGGCCTCTAAGTAGGATAGAGTAGTTCGCTTTATGCCTCGCTGCCTTTGCCCTCAGGAATCTACCTGATACTGAGTTTTGCTGATGGCCAAGTGAACTCCAGGGCTGTGTTCCTTTCCAGAAGTGGAAGCCCCGTTTTCAAATTTCTCAATTCAACCTTCGGACGGGGAATCGAACCCACTTTCTTCTGGGTGAACTGAGGATGCCATTACCACCTCGGCTACTCTTTGAAATGTACGTAGTCTTTCCTAGGTCCTTAGTGGTTGGTTTCATTGTACAATTTTTGAGATCGCCAGCCTTCCAGAGCGATCAGCGTCTTTTAATCAGAAATTGCAGACTTTGTTTCTTATAAATCGCTCTTAAACCGTTCGTTCATGATCATCACTCCGTCTATTGAGTTTCTTCTCCGGGTTGAATCATATTGTTGTTTTATGGACATTATGATATGAACAGGTTGCCGACATTCTGAATACATTGCAGTACATTTTGTCAAGGCGACTGACATACTTTTACTCGATCCGACGTAGTCAGTCTCACTAGGAGGCTAAAATCAACTTCGAACGTGGTCACTGTGCCTCGCCTGAAATACAATAGTATCTCCTTCCCCCCAGCTACCACAAGCCCCGGGGGATACACTGAAACATCTGGAACATACCTCTCGCTCGACGGTCAACTAGGAGTTACCGGTGCAGTTATGCAACCTGTATTTTCACGGTCTGATCTGCATGTTGGTAATCTATACAATATATATATTATAATAATTACCCAATAATTTTTGATTTTGTAGCCTTCCTCTAAATTCATATGGTTCGGGTATTTCTTGTAACTAATGCCTCTCGAATTTTTATTTGAAGATTCCCTGGAAGAACTCCTAAAATATTGCTTCTCTCTCATGAAATTTCGTGCTTTGTTCGCTGGAATGCTTAGCTAAAGCTGAAATTTCCGTGATTTTATCCTTGGTGTGACGGATATGTTCTTTAAGTCTGGTAGAAATCATGTGCTTTGTTTCACCTACCTTCCCAGTCGTGGCCCTTTTCTACCCCATTGTTGCCGAAAGCCTAGATGAGTTGGCTCGACGTTAGATACATAACAGAGGGAATGTTTACTAATTTGACAACCATTACTGTACATTCAACATGGTTTTTCGAATATCCTCTTTATAAGCCAGAACAATCAGGAGTTTTATGTATTTGTTAAGTTTATGGTCATAAGCCATTACGACCTATTTTCTGTTTCAAAATCTTACATACATTGAACGGTATTTGAATAGAGGTCGCCTTGGGCAAGGAAATTATGTGGAACTATACATTCAGCCAACGTAAACGAAAGGTCAGTAAAGCTTTTTATAGGTTCATACAACCACCTGGTTAATGATTCAATGGATGATTTAGGACTGAAATTCAACATCTGGTCACAGAAACGATAATGACTAGGGAGTAGATTTAAAAAAGAATTCAACCCTTTTTTCAATGGTAATAAAAATATTTCTTTGCAAAAACATCAGAAACGTGATTAATTAAAGCCTGAACATAAAAAGTGGACACTGGTTTGGGATACAAAGACAGTACTTAAAATTGGTCACGTGATGCTCGATTCTACAACAACAGTTGTCAATTTACGTTCTGAGATGTATGTTTGTTAAGCCAGTACACATGACTACCGTAATGCTAAAGTCAATGAATTTCCAAACATGATCTATGGAAACTCTCTTAGGACAGTTGTTAGCTGCAGAAAACGGACAAATGCCCATGAAATGAAATTAAGAACAGAAAACTGATAAGATTAATTATGAAAGTGGATAACTGCTCTTATTAATTTCAGAAATTCAGAAGTTTAAATTAAAGGATGGTGGTTAGACCGTTATTTACTTTGTTTCTAAACGTTTGAATCAGTAAGTACCAAATACATAGTATTTGTAGTGCAGATGGTAAAATGTCTGTTCTGAAATATCCTAGAGCATTCTGATGTCCATCTATAATCCTAAGATAGTCAGAAAAGGAATTGACACCTTCTATGCATTGTAGGAAGGTTAGAGTGAATTAGAAATGTTTGAAACATTTGAAAATTGCCGTGCTTCACTCTATTTTGTCGAAAGAATTCTGTGTTGAGTCACCATAAGCAGAAATTATTAATGTGAGTACTGCTCGATATAACTTAATAGATAATAATGTTATTGGTTTTACATAACATTAACTACTATTATTTTCGGGACCGAGCTCGATAGCTGCAGTCGCTTAAGTGCGGCCAGTATCCAGTATTCGGGAGACGGTGGGTTCGAACTCCACTGTCGGCAGCCCTGAAGATGGTTTTCCGTGGTTTCCCATTTTCACGCCAGGAAAATGCTGGGGCTGTACCTTAATTAAGGCCACGGCCGCTTCCTTCCCGTTCCTAGACCTTTCCTGTCCCATCGTCGTCGTAAGACCTATCTGTGTCGGTGCGACGTAAAGCAAATAGCAAAAATTATTTTCTGAGACACCGAGGCGCTGGAGTTTTGTCCCACAGGATTTCTTTTTCGCGATGGTAAATGTTACGGGCACGCAACTGGTCTTATTGAGCACTTCAAATACCACCGGACTGAGCCAGGATCGAACCCGCTTACTTGGGTTGAGAAAATCAGCGCACTTCAGTCTGAGGTACTCAGCCCGGCAAATGAATAGAGGGAATACAGTGTGGAGTCGTTGACCATGCTTCTTTCTCTCTAATATTTAATATTTACTGCATAGCAATGTATAGGGGAAACAGAACACCCGCTACAACGTGACCATTGAATGGTTTTATTCAAAAGTAATCACCAAAAGCGTTAATACATGCATCCCACTGGGAGATGAGACGATCAATTCCAGTTTTGTAGAAAGAGGCAGGTCGCTGACGGATCCACAACCGCACCCATTCTTGCACTTCCACGACCGAATGAAATCGACGTCCACGAATGTCTTTCTTCAGGTCGCCAAAAATGTGAAAATCACAAGGTGAAATTGCCCAGGATGTACGGCGGATCGCTGAAGCGTAAGAGTAATGGCTCGATGGGCCTGTCCTGGGCTCGAATCGTCTTGCAGTGTTGAGCGCCCTTCTCGGAATCTCCTATGACACTCGTCACGGATATGCAGTGTTCGCCGTACACAGCAGACATGTGACGATGAGTTTCGTCTATCTAACTCCCTCAGCCACCAGAAAACGAACCACACTACTCTGCTCTTCTTTGCTTCCCTCCATTTCTACAGCTGAATGAACACACTAAACTATTCCGCGCACCAACAAAGACATAACCCAACAACTGCGTGTGGCTGTGAGTTGTCTCTATGCAGTTCTCCAACCACAGTGATGACAGTATCGATACGTAACAACAGTGCTGCCACTTTTCGCGCGGAATGTGTGTTACGGCCTAATTGCTCTGAAATATTACTGTACCCAATAGAATGTTCTTGCGAAGAAACTTACTGAATTTGACGGCTTGGGACATCGTGGTAATCACTGTCATGTATTTACTGTGTATATGAAACCCATCTATATTCTACGACATGTTTCTACAATGTTTACATGTGTACTTACGTAATATCATGAGGCAAGAATTCAACAAGAAGTACTACATCCCGAAGTAAGGAAGCGTGCCATCATGTACTCTGAAGTTGGACTCCAGAAGTCATAGAGGTTCTGGTCATGGCAGCTGAGTGACTCGTCACTAGCTTCTCACAACAGTGGTAGCTGTTCGAATACCAGTCAACTGAAGTAGAACTTTTGAACAAAATATAACATCCTTCTGGTTCACGTGGAAATCGAGATTCCGTGGCTATGAGCATGATTTTAATAGCCACATAAAATTTTAAGTTTGCTTTGCAGGCAGGTCCTGAAATTTAACCACCCAAATTTGTACTTCTCGCGTTATGCTTCTCATGATGAGTGTACGATAATGGATGCATTAGGAAAGAACTTCTGCTTGGACTTCATATAATAGTTTGAGGTTGCTATCAACAGTACATCTTGCTTAATTCCTTCTGGGAATTATTGATAGTGTGTCGACGCCTGAAAAGTTTCACTGTACCTTAATAAAGCCCATGGCAAAGGTTTTCATTCTCCGTTTACGGTCGATCGAAGGAAGGTAGTCGTGTAGTTATGTCCTACTCCCCTAGTGAGTGTGACCTGACCGACCGTTTGGCGCTAAACTGTCTGAGCCTTCGCACCACCTTCGGTCCGACTGCTTCTCATTCGCAGTCACTACGACATTCCTTGCGAACATGGAACGGGAGTCCAAAGACTGTGTGAAAGCAAAACCTAAGATGAAGCAATATGCATTACTACAGTAAAGTCTGAAGAGCGAAGTGTAGGAATACTTCTTGCTAGTAACAAATGCGAATGGTCAACATGCAGGATATGTGCCATGTAAATGGTGTGCTTCCTTACTGACGTTTGCATCTCTACTACTGCATCTACCATACAGTGCGTCCATCAAATACGGTACCTCGTGATATCAAACAAAATATAACACAGAAGTTCGCCAAAATGTGTACAATAGATCTCCGTCCCTTTAGAGTTGTTGCAGGAAAAGGTTCGTAGATTTGTACATCAAAGCGAGTTAATGTTGGCGCAGGCTATGTACAAATAAGCGTTGTCGACATTCTTCCTACAACAATTTATACATTAAAAGATCATCTTTCTGATGGAGATCCTCTTGCGCAGTAGAGAAAAACCAGCACAGCATATCCAATACTTGCTCTGCTAGCGAAACAGTTATTGCCTTTTCCAGCCTCCATTGCAGCAAGTGAAAGAAATTTCAGTTCAGCTGGTAACCTTTGTTTTAAACTGTTGTTTGTTCGGGGCGTCGACCCATGTAGATCTTTTGCCCCTACTGGCACCATATTGTATGGAGCTGCGTGTAATTGGAATGGCGGCGGTATGGAATGTTGTGTGTGAGGAAAGTAAGCTTAAAGATGTCAAAAATACCCCGTCCCTAGGCCAGGGATATTAATCGTTACATTTAAAAACCCATGACCTGGCCGGAAATCGAACCCATGGCCGGCCGGTGACAGGTGGACGCGTTGACCCCTACACCGCGGGAACGGACAGATGGTAAACTAATTTGTGATAAAAGGAGCTCGTTTAACCCAGATATAGTAAATGATGCTATCTTTATTCATTCTATACTACAACATAATGGAGGATGTTTGTGACGATGTGAAACCTGATCTCACAGTATTGAGAGAAAGTTTGTAATTACATTACTTCAATGCATATTTCACTAAAATATTTGCATGATGTCCAATATTTTACAGTCAGCCACTCTCTTTTCCTTGCTCCTTTTAAGTTTGTTCGTCGTAACTTCGTTGATACTGTCCGCAAGGGCATTGGCTGTCTTACCTCAGCAAACCTGATAGCCAGCCCGCCCAAAGGCAACCGTATGAGGTTCGAATGAGCGAGAGCGAACGAAGTGAGTGGTTCGCAGACTTCTAGCCCGTGATCACTTCCTTCCCAGTCCTAGCCACTCTGTCCTATTGCATCGTCACCATAAGATCTACCTGAGTCGGTGCAACGTAAAACAGAGAGCATAATAGAGAAGCTTTTACTCATCTGTATGGTTTAACTCACAGTATATTAGAGAGAACATCTTTTACTATGGAAGATATAATATTATTACGAATGGATTAGCAGTTTTGGTTTAAAACAAATAGGATGTATAGACGGTAGACGCGTGTGATTCTGTGAGCAGAGTACGTGTTTTCATGAGCTAACTTTGGGATTGTACTTCTACTTCGCTCAGTGGAATGAGACTATTATAAATAACTACAGCCTACTCTTCGAGAATATACAGTTTTTCGAAGACTGTACATGGTCACCTGAATCTTGGACAAATACGACTTCCTATCACTATACTCAATAGTTCCCATGTTGTTACGCTGATAAGGTTATTTCCTATTAGTGATGAGAATGTTGATTGATGTGTCTGATCACTCGTCTTCTAACAAATCTCAGTTAAACTATCTCACAAGGTACTCTGTACACCACTGACTTTCTCACGATACGAGCTTTGGAGAGAGCCAAGTTTGTTTGTAAACGTTAGAACACTTCAGGTGCAATGGGATATGGGGACATCAGCACCATGTACAGTACGTTCTAAGATGCTTGTGATGTGGGCCAATGGTTTTACATATTCTAGTCGCCAGTGTGAGGTCATGCGACATACTGCGTGCTGGAAGTGCTACTGTAAGGCAATCAATATTGCATGGTACACGGCTTAGGATTTTCGTTCCTTTCGTTAAATCTACCTTCTATTACATTGCCATTCTTTAAAATTCTTAGATTTACAAACAATAAGGCATACATTTCTGTTTGTATTCAGTGACAAGGTACTACGTTACTACTAATTTCAGGACCGAAATAAGCCATCTTTCATATTTTCATTTGAGGCGTTAGTGGAATTCATGAGCATTCACACCGAGGATGCCAAACCAACATGTGCTCTATTTTCATGTTTTGTACGTATCGAATCATGTAAATTCCACTGAACAAGTTAAAATGTTTTACTAATATATCCTTTTATAACAGGAAAAAATCCCAAACTGGAAAAAATCCAGAGAAAAACAACCCGATTTGTTCTGGGTGATTTCCGACAAAAGAGTAGCGTGACAAAAATGTTGCAAAGTTTGGGCTGGGAAGACTTGGGAGAAAGGAGACGAGCTGCTCAACTAAGTGGTATGTTTCGAGCTGTCAGTTGATAGATGTCGTGGAATGACATCAGTAGACGAATAAGTTTGAGCGGTGGCTTTAAAAGTACGAAAGATCACAATATGAAGATAAAGCTGGAATTCAAGAGGACGAAGTGGGGCAAATATTCGTTTATAGGAAGGGGAGTTAGGGATTGGAATAACTTACCAAGGAAGATGTTCAATAAATTTCCAATTTCTTTGCAATCATTTAAGAAAAGGCTAGGAAAACAACAGATAGAGAATCTGCTACCTGGGCGACTGCTCTAAATGCAGATCAGTAGTGACTGATAGATTGAGAATTTGCGACATCAACGTGCCACCTGCTTGGCCATCCTCTTTCATCTATTACCACTTCTCACATCATACTATCCATGTGGTTCTGACAGAGTCTTCTTCAAGTAATAATCTTGTACGTCTTCTAGATTATTTCTCTGGACGATAAGCTTTGAAGTAAATTATTTACCTTACGTGCTCCTACACCAGACGTAAAATAATTAGTGTTTAGAAATAAATAAATAAATAAATAAATAAATAAATAAATAAATAAATAAATAAATAAATAAATAAATAAATAAATAAATATAAAATTATAATTATTATATTTATACATTGTATAATTATTACTGTTGTGTACTTCGTATTATATATGTTTATTCACAATGGCTCACGTGGAATTATTATATGCGACAAAAGAACTAGAATCTGTGCCAATTGGACTATCATAGAATTCCCTCAGAACGTGGCAATAGATATGAATGAAAGGCTGATGTTATCGAACTAGGCAGAGAGTGAATAGGTGCCAATATGATAATATATCTCAATAAAATTCATACAATTGAATATTATTATTTTAATTCCTACTTGGTTGTCTGAGTGGCACAGTTGGTTAGATACTTAGTCCTATTTCAAGGTTGGGGGGAAACAGATCCTGAGACATTAGGTTGGAATTTAAGAGTGCCGTGCTTAAATAGGAAAGACCCACGTCAGTATTAATGTCACGTTTAAGAGATCCATTTTCAGAACAAAATTCCTACACTTCAGTTTATCTAAAAATGCTCACAAGTGAATATGGACGTTGAGCACGTATTATTGTTGTTGTATGGTTCATCAATCCATAGACTGGTTTGATGCAGCATGCATGCCACCCTATCCTGTGCTTAAATTTTCATTTCTACTAACTACTACAACTACCCTAATGTATTTGTCATATTTATACCTTAGTCGACCCTTACCGTTCTTACCACCTACACTCCTTTCAAAAACCAACTGAACAAGTCCTGGGTATCTTAAGATGTGTCCTATCATTCTATCTCTTCTTCTGGTCAAATTTCACCAAATTGTTCTCCTCTCACCAATTCGATTCAGTATTTGTGCATTCGTGATTCGATTTGCCCCTCTCACCTTCAGCATTCTCCTGTAACACCACATTTTGAAAGCTTCTATTCTCTTTCGTTCTGAGCTAGTTATCGTCCATGTTTCACTTCCATACATTATCACGTTCCAGAAGAAAGTCTTCAAACAGTCTTTCTAATTCCTATATAAATGTTCGAAGTGAGCAAATTCCCTTTCTTAAGAAAGGCCTTCATTGATTATTATTATTATTATTATTATTATTATTATTATTATTATTATTATTATTATTATTATTATTATTAATTACACGATCGTCAGAATTGTTTCTGGTGTCAGTAACAAACTACTGAACGGAAACGTCTAGGACCGATTCCCAGCTCTGCCAAGGATTTATTGTCAGGTACTAGGATTATTCAGGTAATGAGGAAAATGGAAACCGACGTGATATAGCGACAGATAGGAAAGTGGAAAGGAGCTAATGGGCCATAAATATTGTCTAAGATCTCAATTCACATTACTATCTACTGTCAGTTTTTGGTTCCTTACCGTTCTGTAGTAAGTTGGTCATTTGTTGGTGATAAGATTTACCGAGAAGGTTCACTAAATTAGAAAGGATACTGACGCCAGAAATGACCGTTGGAAGGAGCAAACTGTTGTCCAGACAGCCTAGGAAAGGCATGGAGACTGCCAAGATAACGGCTTCTCAGCAGATACTGGAATGTCTCATGTTCAACGTGTATTTCTTGGCTTTTATGGCCGGGTTTGTTGGCTCTCATATCAGACATATCCTGTGTTAACCTTGTCTCGTGTTCAACGTGTATTTCTTGGCTTTTATGGCTGGGTTTGTTGGATATCATATCAGACATATCCTGTGTTAATCTTGTCTCATGTTCAACGTGTATTTCTTGGCTTTTATGGCCGGGTTTGTTGGCTCTCATATCAGACATATCTTCTGTTAGCCTCATGAGGCTGAGTATCAATCCCGTTCCTAAGTTTTACACGAGATTTTAAGTACTTAGGCAAGTCGGGAATGGTACATTGGGCCTCCTTGTGAGAGGCATACTGTAGATGGCATCCCTACACCAAGAAAAATATACATTAAGCATTCGAAATAGAGTAAATGAACATTAGTAAACCTCGAGAATTAACGGAACTGTTTTAAGTATGCAGTTTGACAAATTCAGGTTCAATACGCACAGCATTAAGCATGCACTTAGACTCTATTAATGGGACTTGCCTGTTAATCAAGATAAATAACAGATGTTCGTAAGTTGTGCGACTACTTTGAAAAGAAACATGCATTAGCATTATACAATCGCGTGAGTGCTTTATGTACAATAAGGTTACAAATCATGTGAGAAACAATGTCAGATTTTTAGAGAAGTTAGTTGATGATGTGCAGTATGACACTCGGTTTGATCACGGGTGTAGTAATTTGCAATAAAATATTAGATATTTCTTAAAGATACAGCATAGTAATTAAAATATGAACAAGCCTTCACTAGTTCTCTGAACTGTAATCTGGAAGATCTTTTGACAGTCTGACCTCTAAAGAATTTGTTTATCCGATACTTGGATCCTTTCTTAAATGGTAGCTTCATATTTTATGTTCTTTTTTGGGTCCAAGGAGAAGGAAGCATCAGCTGAGTCCTTGAATTTGACACTAATTTACATACATGGTTTCCGACTTGAGTTGTGTTCGCTATTTAAAGTTGAAGCTACATTTATCAGCATTTATCAGCTGAACATTTCAATAAGAAAAAAATGTTCTAGGTCATCCAAGAACACGATGATATTACAGAATCCCCCTCAATTCTACATTCATCTGGTTAATGAGATATCCCGAATATTTCAAAATTCAGACAATATTGAGCGAGGTAGGGATATCTCATCTAGGAACTATCAACCCCAAGCCAAGAGGAAGACCTCGGACTGAAACCACTTCGTGCTAACAACAATTTGCGTGCATGTCTAAAAGGATGCTTTCCTGGGGTTTCCATATCCGTGAAGTGGAAGAAAAGTACAATTTTGAATGATTCATGGGAGCATAACCATAGTTAACACGGATGGTTGGGGTGGTGACAGCAGTATAGGCCTATCATTTTTATTATTAATCCTACCTTTCGTTGCATTTTTAAAAACTTCTGATATTATGAAGAAGCCCTTTGTTCATAAAACTGAATACAATTTAGGACTTTGAAACTGAACTGAGTCAACATTAAATTTTTCACTTAATATACTAATAGCTTATTTCTTTCTGATGTCCTCTGTGCTTACGTTCAACTAAAATTATTTCCTTGTTGGCATTGTGTGCAGATATAGGCTATGATAAAGAAACTCTCATATCTTCAGAAATTCAGAAAAGAATATTTCAGTAGCAATGAAGTAGCTCACTCACCTTTCATTAGACAAAGCTTCACCGAACTCTTTAACACCCGCCTTTTCTCTCCGGAAGTGTTTCAAATTGGAACGATGATCAAATAGAAGTCATTCCTCAATGTTAATAATATTTTTCCCCTGCAGTAATTCTGCAGAATACTCAATGTTCAAATGAATCAATAAGGTGAGCTGTATAAAGATGACTCCCTGTTCGTAACTATGCCGACTTTGCTACCAGGATTGTGAATGGTTAACGTTCCTACCTTAGATCCGACATATATTCCTTTAATTTTAATTTGTTTGTCAGTTAAGGTACTCAGTGTAAGGAAAATGTACAAAATATTACTCTGCTAGAAATAGGGAGTACAAATTAAATTTACCAAAGAAGAGTACTTGTATATCTACTTTAAAAAAAGTACGACGTGTCTTACAAGAGGAATACTTAAAGTATGAATTTGAAAGTGTTCCTAGTAAGTTATTTCTCGTCTGATATTCAGCCCTGCTATATCTCATAGCTACAGACGTCAATTAAAATGCTAATTTTCATGTCAAATTCCATTTGGAAAGGAGGTTCTCCACTCTTCTCTTTGTATCGACGAAGACTAAATGTCTTAAGCTGCAAGTATACGATTATCTACCGCACAAACAGTCAACAGTGTAAGCCAAGCAACTTCCAGAGTTCCACCAAACTGAAATTCCTGATTTTATGAATTACGGAGGAGAGAAGTGAGAGTTAAAAGAGGTAAAGGGACATGATAGCCAAATTACATAATCACTGGTTCGAATCTCGTCCGATGCTTGTCAGATTCTTGAAATGAACATTACGTCCGTGTAATTTGGTTTCCATGTTCTACTCCAAGTATTGATGTGCAAGATGGCGACCATGGGGATCCCCTTCGAGGGGGTTGTTACCCTGTGGATGGGGTTTGCTATCGCTGCCGAGTGGGTTGTTACTCCTGTCGCAAAATACCCCTGTGAAGAAGGCTACTGTGTAAACCTAACCTAACCTGACCTCTAGGGGGGGGGGGGGTGTTACCTATAGGCTATCCAAAGGATTTTTGGAGATTTTTCAATATTTTTGTAAAATGTGTTCTATTTGTATACATATAGGCTACATATTTCAGTATTATCGAATGGAGTTGCCGCGCGTGTTAGCGCTCTGCGGCTATGGAACCAACCTCTGCATTTAGGAGACGTGTGAGTTCAAATTTCACCGTCGGCTGTCCTTAAAATGGTTTTCTGTGGTTTCCCATTTTCGCTTTCAGGCAAATTCCTGGGCAGTTCCTATTCATAGGCCACAGCCGATTCCTTGCATCTCCTTATCCGACTTCGTTCACTATTATTATCATTATTCATTATTATTATCTTCATTACCTGCTCAACCGTGGTTGGCGTCGCGTCGGTGAGGGCATTCCGCCTTAAAAATATGGCATATAGATTCATCTCACCTCATCTCTGACCCCGTATCAAGAAAGGGGACTAAGAGACAGACATACATCCAACGAACCTGCGAGCACTGAGCAATAGTTAGCCTATATAGAGAAGTAGATATTTATATTGCTTGTTTCACTTCAGTGAGTACTTGTGTTTTTATACTGTGGCCGATAAATCATTCAGTCAAAATACTCCATCACAGTATATTTGTAACAACTGTGGAAAAGCTTTCCTTTGAAGGTATGGTAGAAAACGCCATGGAAAATTCCTGTGGCGTCTTCTATGAGTGTAAGAAATGCGGTGTTACACTTCCAAGAGCATAAAAAGGACGACGTTTTGAAGAATTTTGTGGTTCTTCATTGTCTGCGAAGAAGATAAAAAAAAGCTGAACCATCTAAACATCGTCTGCTGTCAATGGTTCCCTAAGATAACAACATTCCTCTATATGAAACATCTTTCGAAGGTCGACTACGGTCGTACTTTATACACTGTGATACCTGCGAAGACTTATATGTGTACCTCCAGGAGGCAAAAGAATGGGCCGTTAAGGTTAACGAAAAAGAGCTTCTTGTCCATAAGTGCGTAAAGGTGAATTTCATGGCTCAGTACCAGTTCATCAATATACATGGAAACATAATGAATCACGCTTTCAAAATTAATTAAAAGTGACTTCGTATGTCTCGAAACGAATCTGGGTAAATTTATTGAGGAGAAACGTACAAATTTAATGCTTCAAATGGAAGACTCACGCTTAAAGGAAGTAACTTGTTCTTGCTAGCTGCTGACGGACTGAGGGTGAAAATTAAGAAGTATAACCCGTTAACAGGGAATACCTATATACCGCTACCATCAAAGAGTCCTGCTAGAAAGAAAGACATGTATAAATACTATAAACCATGTAGTTGAAAGGTGTTTTCTATACGTAGTGCTGGCGAAATTCTTTAAAGAACATCCTGAACGCGTTAGCAAGTACACAGGCTTGGAAGATAGCTACTACTTCTCGAGTGTTGCGTTTCTTACATCTTCCACGGATATTCTAAAATTTTGAAAATTAAAAAAAATATTTTATATACGTTTTCAGACTGAATGACATTAATGAATCTTATCCTCTAAAGGGGGTTGATGTGGAGTTGTCGGATCATCGCGATTTGTTGTTCATAAATGACGAATCTAACCGTAGTCATTGTGTGTGCATCAACACTTTTAATTGACTAGTCACAAAGCAACTAACTAATCATGAACACAAAGTGGTTGTGTGTAAGCAGTGCTTTACGCATTTCTACAACTGATATATGAAATTGTCCTACGTAATCTATGCATATTTCGAGAGTATTCTGACTCCAGTTCAAACACGTTCACCTAGCGATAATGTAAGGTATACAGTGCCATACAAAAGTCATACTCCTATGAGCTTTGCTATGTACGTTACGCCTGCTGCATCCGCTGAACATGTGGTAACTAACTTGCCTAAAGACTGTACATATATCGTAGGCCTAATACCGCCGAGAAATTTGAGGAATATCTGACGTCAATAGGTGCTAAAATAAGTCGGACATACAGTAGCAATAATCCGAACACCTTGGCGGAGGAACAAGTACAAGAATTGAGCGTCTGCGAACTGTTACCTGTGTTGTGGAGAATTTACAGAAGATAACTGGAAAGTACGGGAACATAATACTGGAGAGTATCGAGGAAGCTTTCACAACACTCGCAGTTTAGAGTATTTACAGGTTAGTTACATTCCGGTGTTCATACACAATCTTAGTGGGTATGATGGACACTTAATAGAAAGACATTGGGGATGCACCACTGGGCAAGTGGAAGTTATTCCTAGCTCTGAAGAGAAGTTCATCTACTTTACCAAGTATGTTGGCAATATAAAGCTTAGATTTGTAGATACGCATCGCTTCTTGGTTAGCGGCCTGGAAACACTGGAAAAATCTAACACTGTGTCCGAAAACAACCAAATACTTTGGACAAGCCCGGCTTTAATGACAAGGCAAGGAAGGGCGTTTATCCTTATGATTACGTTGACTCTTGGGAGAAATGAAGTGAAGAATATCTAACTCCTAAAGAAGCCTCCGTCAACAAATTTAAACAAGAGGATTTACTCGTGAAACTCCCAGCCTCTAAATTGTAAGGGTAAAGTCGTATCTTTTCCACAATCTTCAGTAGGCCTCGTTTTTACTGATCGGAAACAGTTACAAGAGGCAATTTCCGTAATATTCGCTTCAGGTGAATGTTTGAATCGATTACTGTCGCAACTCCTTTGAGCACATTATAATCACTCCTGTCTCGAACAAGAATGAGCTCTTATCTCGCACTCACCACGATGCACTTATGGTCCGCTGCGATGCTTAGTATTACTTTTAGCGGCAGAAGGTCCGTAAACGTCCCATCGTTATTAATCATCCAGTTGTTGGTAGACTTGGGACACCAGCCTGCCACACGGAGGGCTTTACTTTCTTAACTCCCGTACCGATGGGTAAATTTTCATATCGCTTGTTATGCCAACGGTTTTGGTGCTGTCCTCTCCAACACCATTGATTTTGTAGCACACCTCGAAAATAGACAGGCTAGTGCAATGTGTCATCGGTGTTGTCCCGCCCGCTTTCGTGTAAATATCTTGTTGGGTGATGACGATACGAATTTCATCGTTATTATTCATACTTTGAGTAAAAGGTTGACAGGAATGGAGTTCAATTCTTACGATGCCTTCCTGAAGCTTGGTCGCATTTGTCACCTCTTAGAATTGAATTCTTGGCGTCGGCTATACGCAAGCTGTTGAAGAGTTTTTTTAATTGACGCGTGATGGCTGGAGAACTCGTCGGCAACTGACGGCAGGCTTCACAAAAGCTTTTCTCTCTGCACACCCCGATTCATTTTATACACTTCTTCTTTATGTATAGTTTGTACGTCCAGGGCGTGTGACGGTCTAATTAGGTGAGATGTTTTTATTATTCACCAGGCTTAATTATAGCATTGTATCAGTATTGGCTTAAATGTAAGGGTTGTACCATGTGGAAACCTGGCTAATGGAGACTGGTCTCTACTACTTAGCCGCGTGCGTTCAAGCTCGATGATGTACGGTATGTTACGATAATGCAGTGTGTTAATAGTTATTTGTTATGCATTGAGGAATTTACACTACGAATGCTGTTTCGATTCGTCAGCTGTTATAATATTTGATTTATTTTACGTCATTCACATTACTTAGGTGAGACGTTGGTCTACCGATCATTTTTAATTTAGTTTAAGGGGACAAGTGTCGGTAGACAGATTTGTAATTGTAGTTGTAATTATGTAGACATGGAAAGACTTCGTGTTGATTATTTTTAATAATGTGAACTACTACTTTAACTTTTCGAGTGATTTATCACTTTTATTTAATGTTGGACGTTTCTTCTAAACGCATAGTGAGTTCATGTTTCCCTGCATTTCGCAGTTTTGTTCCTTCAGAACGATGTAACGTAAGATCCTCTCGGTTCAAGTGTTGTTGGCTCATTCTGAACATCAGTTTGGGAAGATGCATATTTCAGTATCGGGATTTATCTATAACTTAAGGGTGTCACATCACACATGGTGTGAATTTATTTAAGATTTTGATCATTGTTGTTAACTTGTAACCAACATCATGCTTTCAAATCATATTTCGCAACCTATCTAGAGCAACTGATAGTTAATCTGGTTCGATTAAATATCCATTCGGGGGTGTTCCGGTACCCGAGAGGATATCTGACTGGTGGATAACCTTAATTAAATGTAAATCTGGAATTCTACTTGTTGAAGGTCAGATTTTCCACGGATCGTGCGGGTTAAGTCTCATTTATCATTTGGATCAATGTTGCCCGATTTTCAGGTTTTCTGTTCCTTTCCTGGTATTGCTCTCCACAAATTTCATTTTGCGTTTTCAAACTTTGGAAAATATTAATGTAAACCATTTCAAGATACTTTCACCGTTCACGTTATGCAATGCGACAAATTTATAACATTTTTTGATAAATTTAATTTTCGCTTTTTGGTTATTCAGTACATATGATTGTCGTGATTTCGTTCAATAACTTACTAGTAAACACATTTTTGCTCCTCATTTGAAGTAGTTATGGTCTCCTCTGAACCCTGTCGATCGGTCGATGAAGTGACAGAAAAGAATCCTACACGACCCCAAGATCTAAGAATCAATATTGGTTTACCGAAGCAGCCGAGGCAGACCGGCGATGGAATGGTAGGTTCAAGGGTTCAGTAAGTCACCACTATTCTTTTTGTACTGGTAAAAACTGTGATAGCAACTGTTGCTGCCCTGACCAATGACCTGTATTATACTACATAGATTGGCGGATGACCTGCCATCTGTGAAGAAACTTGAAAGTAGCTCCACCGTGTTTTCTGCTGGCAGAAAGGTAGGAAGCGCGGCAACGTAATGTGTCGAGTGTGTAGCCGAAGCAACTTCTGTTGATTTGTCAAGACAATGTCTGCATCCTGTTAGTCTAAATGTTTTGTAAATACGGAGGGGAAATAACAAAGAAACCACATTTTCAGATATTGATTGTTATTTAAACAATTAATTACGGTTTCATACGCATTTAAAATATTTGTAATAGCGTAGGCTATTCTCACTGTCATACACTAATGCTACGATACTACGGTACTGTTGTTAGGCACATGCAGGTTACAAAAGTAGAGTGGAGTAGTTAGTGGTTTATTGTCATAATACATTTACAGTACGTGGCTCAATCCCGTAACCAGGCGACTCGTCAAAATACGTAATAACTATACATGGAAGCATAGCGACAATAGACAATAGGGCAATGTATATCTACAGTACCAGACCTAAAATATTCTTGTACAGAAGACTATACCTTCTGGCCAAGAAAGTTTTATTCTTAAATAACTGCTGGTTGTTAATACCGAAAGGAGTAACTGTGTGTGTGTTAACGCGCTACGGTTTCGAAGCAAAGCTTTGCATTCGGAAGACGCGTGTGTTCGAACCCCACCGTCGGGCGTCCTGAATATGGATCGCTGTGGTTTCCCATTTTTACTTCCAGGCAAATACCGGAACATCTCATATTCCTTGGCCACAGCCGATTCACATTCCTTCCACCTCCTTACGCAATTTCATTCACCAGCATTCATTTCATACTCCTTAGTTCCTCAACTGAAGTTGGCGTCAGGAAGGGCACCTGATCGTAAAAACATGCCATATAAATATATCTCGCCTCATCCTCGACCCCGTATCAGGAAAACTGCTGGTTGTTAATGCTGTTATATTATTATTATCAACCCACTTTTTGTTAATTCTTTATCCCGTAAAGGAAACCTGGAAAAATGTTTACGATGAGTTAGGTTAGGATATGGGTACACGCTGCATTAATTTACACAGTTTCCACTTTAAATAGATATGGAATAGAAGTTAATTCTATTCGGAATAAGGAACAAATACTCACCTATAAAATTATAATTTACTTGTTGTATTCGCCCTATTCTTGCAATTATACGCAGAACACGAGGTAGGTATCTTTGCTTGTTGAAAACTAACGGCTGATGAGTGCCTCAAGAAAACATGGCGGATGTGTCGCAACTTTTCTCAGCCATCAGGGCTGTATGGACCGGTCCAACCAGTCTATGTAGTATAATGCAGGTCGTTGGAACTGCCGCACAGGTTGCAGTCGATGAAGTTTCAGGAAGGACAGATACACGTGGTGGCACTTGCGATTGCTTTTCAGGACCTGATATTTGAGTACCTTGAGAATTATCAAATCTAGTTGAACCGGTAGAATTTTTAGATAAAAGAATATTATTATTATTATTATTATTATTATTATTATTATTCATTATCATCTGTTTACCCTCCAGGTTCGGCTTTTCCCTCGGACTCAGCGAGGGATCCCACCTCTACCGCCTCAAGGGCAGTGTCCTGGAGCTTCAGACTCTTGGTCGGGGGATACAACTGGGGAGAATGACCAGTACCTCACCCAGGTGGCCTCACCTGCTATGCTGAACAGGGGCCTTGTGGAGGAATGGGAAGATTGGAAGGGATAGGCAAGGAAGAGGGAAGGAAGCGGCCGTGGCCTTATGTTAGGTACCATCCCGGCATTCGCCTGGAGGAGAAGTGGGAAACCACGGAAAATCACTTCCAGGATGGCTGAGGTGGGAATCGAACCCACCCCTACTCAGTTGACCTCCCGAGGCTGAGTGGACCCCGATCCAGCCCTCGTACCACTTTTCAAAAATTTCGTGGCAGAGCCGGGAATCGAACCTAGGCCTCCGGGGAGTGGCAGGTAATCACGCTAACCACTACACCACAGAGGCGGACATTATTATTATTATTATTATTATTATTATTATTATTATTATTATTATTATTACTGGTACCTTCTTTCAACGCATTTCTTCAAATGAGAAACCGTTTCCCAGTAATTGAGTTTTTGAGTACGTAAATCGTATCGGGTCTTTTGCTCATTGTTTACAACACAGCGTGACACATAAGATGCAAAGTGCGAAGAACGCGCGAAGCTGTTTCGAGGAACTATGCTACTGTATGTTTTACCACCATTAAGTCTAACGCAAAGCACTTCAAATAACTAAAGAATATCTGTGTCCGCCCAGCAAGTAATAGAGTACTGCCTCTAAGCTGTTACAAATTTATCGCTCGCCTGCGTAGAAGTGTGTACCTAAAGGATTTGTCTGTTGTAATTTCTAATATCCGTCAGCTAATCAGAAAATCCCTACCCTTCCATTGGTTTCGCTGAGAGAGTTACGTCTGTATTAGGGTCTCCGGTGGAACATAATATTTCTGGAAAAGCTTACTGTGATTGAAGAGGATACATTATCATGCTATGATATGCAACTCCTATCCTTACAAAAGAGTATTGATAACATTTCGCGCGTTTGGAATATTTTTAATTTTTGTAATCATATGGTACAATATTGTTACATATGTTTATAGTGCTTATTTTGTGCTCTTAGAAATGTGAACAAGTGAATCTCGAATGAGATAACTTGAGAGCGATTCCTACGAGTATTCAGTAGGCAATGTTCAGTTATACAGTAATGTGAGAACGGTTTAAGAGCGCCAATTGTTCCTCAGTTAAAGTGAAAAAGCACGAATGATTTACTTTCCAGTCAGTTTACTCAAATAATTCTCAATGATAAAAAAGTGTAATTAATGTCTTACAACAAATTCTGACTGGTATCGGAGAAAATAATATTTCTTTAAAGTACATTTTCGTACTGTGGGGTCTTGATTAGCGCAATGGCTTTGTTGCTGGCTTTCCACCCGGATGACCTAGGTTAATATCCCTATCAATTACGGGTTGAAATGTTCACCTGAAACATCATGTAGCGTCAGGAAAGACACGCCACTTTAAAGCCCTGACGAAAGAAAAGAAAAGCCAGAATGGCTCCAGCGATTCCAAAATACCTGGAATACGCTGAAGAGAGTCACCTGTTTCTTTGTTTTTGTACTATGCACAGTTTACTTTTGTAAATTTTATTTTATTTTTGGCACTGAAGACTTTTTAATAGGGATACTTTCTGATAAAGAATAGCTGCGAATGGAAATGAAAAGAGCCGAATTAGCTCATTGTGAAGTACACATTTAGGGCCTGTAATTATGTCATGACGATATGAATCAAAGCTGAGATATTTATACCCTCAGGTATTTCTCTGTAGGTAAGATGTGTGGCCGTGACCTGACTATTGTCGCTATGACAGCTAAAACCGTACATAACGTTCCGCTGTTACACCCATCCACTGCACTCAATGGCTTATCGTGTAAAGTTCTCTGTAGTGCATTTGAAATGCAAATTTCAAATCCGGTCGTTATTTTGTGCGCTGTTAAGTTCCGCAGTTGATAGACTGAGTCACATTCCCTTCTACAACACCTTCTTCGCTATAGCCATGAAATATTTTTCTCATTTCTTGTCTACTCATACGTAGACTTCATCTCTTGGGTAATGGATGGAAAAAATATCGTGAAGATGTATCTTAATTACAGAGTAAAAGAGTAGGCCGATGTACATAAAGAGGAATAGAAGTATAAACTTGGAAATACGTTATATTTATTGTTGTAGTTTCAAGTAGGGTTACCTGTATATTGGTACTAGGTACAAAATTTAGATGCTTGACCCATATTTCATGCTGGAACTTTTAGGGTAAAGTTCAAAGCCGAGTAATTTCATCATTTTAAGACCAAAATGTTGTACGAAACATGGAAAGTTTATAAAATTACTATATCATTTTTCCCCGGAAGGAATGTAGGAAAACTACTGGGAAAATATCAAACAGGATAATCATAAAAAATCGTCGTGGCTCAAAAGTGAACCAATCACATTTTCCTGGCGTCATGGCAGGCTTGTCTATGGTGACTGTTCGAGTACTTCATGAGTTCATGATACAACCCAACATTTCCACGGCCAAGGTCTTCACTGGATACGGTTTACTATGAAATCAACCTGTATAACCATTACTTCACAATTCCCTATAACAATGCACGTATTTTTAAATACAGGAGGCTAAAGTCGTAACTACTGTATATTCAAATAACGGATCTTGCGAGATCTTTTAAGTAAAGCAGTAGCGGGCGTTGTCATTAACTTAATAGATCACCACTTTCTGTAGGTTGGTGGAAAAGTGAAAAGAAACTGGCTGGTCACCTTACAGCATGGTCGGTTTAGCTGTCGATGTCAGATCAGGGACTGTTTTGCTATGCTGAAGACACTTACCAAGTCATTAACGTTGCTTTCGCGGCACATTGGGGTGTATGTTATTTAACTTCTACGCTATCCCAAGTACCGCGGTGTAGGGGCAGAGTGCCTGCCTCTTACCCGGAGACCTTGGGTTCGATTACCCGCCAAGACAGGAATTTTGCCTGGATCTGAGGGCTGTTTCGAGGTCCACTAGGCCTACGTGGGGCCGACGACCTAGCTGTTAGGCGCCTTTAAAGAACAATCATCATCATCAGCCTACGTGATTACAATTGATGAGCTGTCTGACGGTAAGATGGCGGCCCCATCCTAGAAAGCCAAGAATAATGACCGAGAGGATTAGTCGTGCTGACCACACGACACCTCATAATTTGCAGGCCTTCGAGAAGCGGTCACTTGGTAGATCCTTAGAGGCTGTTGTGCCATGGGGTTTTGTTTAGGTTCTCTCTCAGAAAAAGTGAAAGTGAGACACATTTCTTATTATTTTTCCCAGCCCTTTAAACGCTCCTCTGTTCGCCTACGTAGCGTAATGGTTAGTGTTATTAGCTGCCGTCCTCGGGGGCCCGGGTTCGATTCCCGGTATTGCCAGAAATTTATGATTGGGCAGGAGGGCTGGTATGTGTTCGAAATGGTACATGCAGCTCACCTCCATTGGGGGTGTGCCTGAAAAGAGCTGCACCACCCCGGGGTGATGACACGAGTTTACGAAAAACGCTCCTCTAGGAGGACATCGTATTCACTTGAAAGGGACAATGCCTAGGAAGGTATTTCCATTTGATCAGGACAACTGCTGGGGTGGTACTTTACTTATAGTCCTTTGGCTACTATTTAAACCATGGAGTCAAATAATTACAGTGATAGTCACTACAGTGACACAGGTTATAACACAGGTTTTTCTCACACATAGATCAGGAGTGACACTGATCCCTCATACTGCTAAGATCCTCGAAAAATCTTGGATAAACGAATAAGAGACGGAGTTGAGGGAAAACTTGCAGAACACCAGTATGGATTCAGAAGAGGCAGGTGGACATTTCACCCAATATTTACATTATGTCAAAGATGGAAAAGTATTAGAAATATGGATAGGACGTGATAAAGACTCTTCTGAATGCAGAAAAGGCATATGATAGTGTCCCAAGACATTTCGTATGGAAAGCATTGACGGGGGTACATAGTGGGGATAAAATAATGCAGATGGTAATAGCATTATATCAGAACTGTGAAAGCTGTGTCCGAAATAAAGTGGGAACTGGAAGGTTCAGATTTGAGACAGGGAAGTGTATTTTCCTCCTTATTCTTCATTATCATCATGGATAGAATTGTACACGATGTCGAAGAAAAAATGATGGGGGAGCAAGTAAAATCTATGTAATTTGCTAACGACAATGTAAGTTGGGGAGATGTCCGTCTCCTTGGCTGAATGGTTAGCATTGAGGCCTTCCGGCAAATAGTCCCGCATTCTATTCCCGGCCGGATCGGGGTATATAGTCGCGTTTGATTAATTCTTCTAGCTCCGGGATTGGGTGTTTGCAATTATCCAAACTCCTTCTTCATATTCAGACAACATACCAAAACAAAACACGGTATAGTGATTACACCCATCCAAACATGGTTGGAGTCAGGAAGGGCACCCGGCCGTAAAACAGAGACAAATCCACATGTGCGACACAGTTAACATCCACGACCCCATAGGTGTTTGGAGGAGCGCTAGAATAAGGAGAAGCAGATTGTACGTTGGGGAGACAATGAAGAGGAAGTACAGACACAAGTGGATTTATGGAATGAGATAATAAATCTTGTAATGTAGGTTGGTGCTGTGAAAAGCAAGACGACAAGTAACAGAACAGCCAGGGAAGTGATAAGAATAGGACATGAACCTCTTGAAGTACTGAAAGATTTTGAATACTTGGGCACCATGATTTAACAAGGAGGAAATTAGGGTAGAAAAATTCATTTAAGAATAGAGCAAACTGCAAATTTCTACCAGTGTGTGAGTCGTATGAAACAATGAAGTGCAAGAAAGATTTGTACTTATCCTATTTTAGACCTATATTGACCTATTCTTCAACAGCCTGGACCCTGACTAAGCGAAACCAAAGTATGATACAAGTAGCCGAAATCAGGTTTTGAGGAGGACGCAGGGAAAGACAAAATGAGATAGAATACGAACTGAGAAAATAAGCAGTAGAGAGTGAGTTTGTAAACTTAGAGAAGAGATTGCCATAGCAAAGCTGAAGTGGTTTGGACACGTGATGAGAATGCCAGGGGTGAAAATTCCAAAGAGAATATTCAGAATATTCATAGTGACCGTGAAGAGGCCTAGGGAAGAGTTGGAAGAGCTCTTTAATGGACTGTATTGAAACTAGAGGAGTCGATATCGATAGAGTTAGAAGAAAAGGGGTGAAAAGATCGAGCAAGGTAGATGGCTTTAGTACACTACTCTACAGGGAGAGAATCTGGAAAAGAAAATTGAGGAAATAGAATATATTATAATGTAGAAATAAAACGTCATAGTAAATCAACAACTACAATAATCATATAGCAGTTTCGTTTATTTACTTAAAGCTATCTTCTTTTATAATAATGCAGTTTTATCTAATTTCATCACTTACCATAAGAATATACTCGCGATAATTGTTCAAATTGTGTTAGCTCATATATAATAACAGAAAGCATCGCGTTATTACTGCATTAACAAATACATTACAATTGGGAGATATCCCGGTGACAATGCTTAATTATAGCAGAATATGAACGAAGTAAAATTAGAAAACAAAACAAGGAATTACAACGAACAATGACATGAAAACCAACTATTACAAGAAATTATATCGAAACGAGAAATTTCATGAGACAAGAAATTCACGATAACAGAAGAAGAATAAAAAATCAGGTACATTAAAACAAGAAAAGTGACAATTTTAAAGGATATACGATTAGTAAAACACGATCGTGAATACCAATAGCATAGAAATTTGCGGAAAATAACTTAAAAATAAACTTACATATATCGTAACATTATTAAAACATAGTGTGATAATCAGGGAACGGATTTATATGTAAATACATGTCTCTTTAGAAAGCTAAAATTAATTATATTTTGCATTATCTTTACGAATCATGACGTGTGGAGTAGAAAAATGGAGTATTAATTTTCCATATTTTTCCATATTTTGGAGTTGAGCACATATGTTCCATATTCTTCACCGTTAAAATCAATATAGTCCATATTTCGGCTAAAAAGTATTAAATTATATTAAATTAGCAGTCCTCTCAATAATGGAGAAATAAATTAAAAATCTACATTCGAAAAATTAATATTTTAACTGGTGTGCAGGTCATTATCACGCCTGTCCACTAGGGTTGGGCACTATGTCCCTGTTTCGGCACAAGGTGCCGGTGCACAGTTATGTTCCGCTGTTCCAGAACACCGAGTGTCAATTGTTCCGAAACATTCTCAAGCGAGCCGGAGACACTGACTCGCTGTCCCATCAGAAGCGCCACTATGCACTGCCCTTCGCCTACTAGCTGAACTGTGCAGCGGGCGCACGGGACGCGGGACTGTAACTGCGCAGTGTAGAGAGAACTTCGAGAGGCAACATTACATGCTCCGCGCCAGTGAACTGCGAGTGTGCCTGTACGGAACGTGCTGTGTGGTGTGTGCCTGTGTGTAGTTATGGCCATGTCCAGCATAAAGCTGCAGGGAACGTGAACGAACAGTCGGAACACTGAAACTCGCGCTCAATAATCACGTTAAAGGCTGCTTTTAGGTTAAGATATTTCCGGTCAATATAAAATACACATAGCACGGTTACAATGGCAGTGCAGGTGTTTAAAAGTAACCAATTCAAGAATATTTTTACCAGTTGAATGTATTGGCCTGTATTGTGAGTAATCAGTGAGTAATTAATATCTCGAAAATATCCCTCAACACTTTCTCGGGGATTGACGTTAAACATTAATTTGGACTTTAAGGAAACTTTTAAGCCCAAGAAAAATATGGGTCGTCGCTTTGGAATTAAAAATATAACTGGATGAATACATTGTTGTACTTTCGTGCTGTTAGGCCGGGCGCACATTGAGAAGCAGTTGGCCGCAGAGCAGGGAAGAGCAGAGCAGAACAGCGCAAAGCTTACGAAATTGCGAAGTGGATGTGAGCGCACATTGCCACGCAGGGTCTCGTCAGTTTTCAGAAATAACATGTTTTCTTTAGACTCTGTGATACTGGGGCATCCAGTATAAAGAGGCTCTTTTTTTCCTTTTTCTTCAAGCATTCGCGATTTTTCTCATTTTGTTAGTCATCTTCACAATTTCCCTTGTGCTCATGGCAACGCGGTTATTCAGCTTAAGACAATCGCAATAAAAACAACCACCTTCGCCAGTTTACAAGACTGAAAAATATTTCTATGTTACCGATGTTCGGCGTTCATATGGACTAAGCAAAGAATTTAATTCATGATTATTTTTTATATTTTTTACGTCGCACCGACACAGATAGGTCTTATGGCAACGATGGAATAGGAATGGGAAGGAAGCGACCGAGGCCTTAATTAAGGTACAGCCACCCCCAGCATTAGCCTGGTGTGAAAATGGGAAACCACGGAAAACTATCTTCACGGTTGCCGACAGTGGGGTTCGAACCTCCTATCTCCTGAATGCAAGCTCATAGCAAGGCGATCCTAACCGCACGACCAACTTGCATGGTAAATTCATTAATAGGATCACAGTGGGGGAGAGGGAAAAATATGTATTTACAAATGTACTGCTAGATTTTCATCTAGTTATCACAAGACACAAGATACTAAAATCAATCAACATTGACAATCTGTTGTGAACGCGTTTGCATTTATATTTGACAAGACATGATAAATGATTTTCCGTATTTCTCTCTTCACATAAATGTGATGATGGATGACGGCGACGGAGTCGGCGATGATGCTCTCCATAATCAGCATTAGATCTTTGTCTTAAATTCTATATGTTGCGAGAACTTGGGTCACGGATTGTTTCATAGATATATGAGTATTACATTCTTTTGTTTGCTGTTTGTTTAACGTCGCACTAACATATCGAAGGTTTTCGGCGACGGAAGAAGGGTGGAAGATTGGGAAGGTAGCGGGCGTGGTCTTAATTAAGGTACAGCCCCAGCATTTGCCTAGTGTGAAAATAGGAAACCACGGAACACCATCTTCAGGGCTGCCGACAGTGGGGTTCGAACCCACTATCTCCCGAATGCAAGCTCACAGAGGCGCGACCCTAACCGCACGGCCACTTGCTCGGTGGATTACATTTTAGGCCTTTCTCTAAACTACCTTGTTACGCAGCGTGAATAAAATTATTTATAGCCTAGACTGTAGTGCCTTATTCTCCGAATGTACATACCGATTTTCATTAAATTCTGTTCAGCCATTTTCTCACGAACATACATACATACATACATACATACATACATACATACATACATACATATATACGTACATACTGCATTGCAGTCCACATGATTCACATAGTACCTACAAAACATGGTGAGACCGAATGGCTGTGGTAATTTTCTCCTCCATTTCTTAACTAACTGCGTGACACGTGCGCAGGAAACTGTATTTCGAAGACTGCGCGTGGTAGGCGGAAGTAGGTGCAGAACCGGCCTGCTCTGCTATGTCCTGCCCTGTCTGTCAACTTGCGATGGTGCAATGATTTGTGTGGATTACAAAAATCTGCTCTGCGCTGCACTGCTTTAGCTACTTCGCCTGCGTCCCAATGTGCGCCCCGCCTTATGCTCTCTGCACTTCGAATTCCTTCCCTCTCAACTTCCATTTACTTTCTTCAATATCTCGAAAATTTCCCTCAACACTTTCTCGGGGATTGATGTCAAAAATTAATTTGGACTTTAAGGAAACTTTTAAGCCCAAGAAAAACACGGGTCATCGCTTTGGAATTAAAGATATAACTGGATGAAAAAATGTTGACACTCCAACACAGGGCACACAGCCGGTATCGACAGGCAGACAGCCAAGGCCAACTAATCTATCTAGTGCGGCCTTGGCACAGCACGTTCGGTTCAGGCACATTCCAGCTGAAGCGGAGCATGTCCTGTTGCCTCTCGAAGTTCTCTCTAGGACGCAGTTACAGTCCTGTGTCCTGTGTCCCGTGTCTCGGCACTCTGTACCGAAACACTCCGCCTCAAGTTCCTAATGTTGCGGAACAAGTGAATGTTCCGGTCTGCCCAACCCTACTGTGTCCACGTCTGGGCTGATAAAATAAGTTGATAAGCGGTGCGAAGAAAGAGAGAGGTTAAGCCCGGAAGTGGTGGAGATCAGCCGGTCAGTACCGTGACTATCTGAATCACACTTACAGCACTGATAAGCTGCATTACATAACATCGACTGTGTCTGTGCCATAATTTCGTAACTAGGGAAATCTCATTCATCGACGATGTGCTAGTGGTTTCCGGATTAGCTCGTAATTCGGGCATTCCCTTTGATTCCTTCATAACTCCATCTAGTTCACTACCAGTCATTCACAGGTTGAATTAGCAGTGAGACGGATCATAGTGTTCTTGTACGTTAAGTGTGTGCAGTTGTATTCTGATATTCATTGAAAACATTAACGTTGTTAAAATATGCCTATAGTAGCTCAGTCAACCAGTTTAAAATTGAAAAGTTACGTATCAGAATTTAAAGATGGTTTATCAACTGACAGTAAGATA
Source organism: Anabrus simplex (assembly GCF_040414725.1). Classification (NCBI taxonomy): domain Eukaryota; kingdom Metazoa; phylum Arthropoda; class Insecta; order Orthoptera; family Tettigoniidae; genus Anabrus; species Anabrus simplex. The sequence goes on along the minus strand of NC_090266.1, from coordinate 944,108,638 downwards.
TTATTTTGTAATTTGTGTCATTGTACAGTGACATCTACTCAAAGGTTTCTTGTGCAACAGCACGTTTCAACCAGTAAACACCAGGCTAACAAACAACGGGATTCCAAGCAGAGACAGTTGTTCCTGACACAACCACCAACTTCCAGTGTAACGTCCGAGTTCAACACCGATCTCTGCCGTGCTCTCATCTCTGCTGACATACCTCTCTTCAAACTGAATAATCAGTGCTTCAGGGAATTCCTCGAGAAATATACTAAACTATCCATCCCGGATGAGTCAACGTTCAGAAAAACGTACTGTTCAGCCATATACGATGAAACTGTTCGGAAGATAAGGCAAGAGATTAATGACGATCCAATTTGGGTTTCCATTGATGAGACAACAGACAAAGAAGGCAGGCTAATTGGCAACGTAATCATTGGTTTGTTAAGCGAAGATTATTGTAAACGAATTCTCTCACACTGTGATGTTCTAGAAAAGTGCGATAACAAAACTATAGCAAAACTGTTCAATGAGGCTATGGGTATCCTCTGGCCACAGGGCGTTAAGTATAATAAAGTGTTACTTTTAATTAGCGATGCCGCACCTTATATGATAAAAGCCGGAGAAGCATTATGTGTAGTACATCCTAAGATGACTCATTTAACATGTGTAGCACATGCCTTTCATCGTGTGGCAGAAGTGGTAAGAGGCAGTTACTCCAAAATAGATTTATTGATTTCCTCAGTGAAAAACGTTTTTCTCAAAGCCCACAGAAGAGTTCATCTTTTGAAAGAAATGTACCCAGAGATTCCATTGCCGCCTAAGCCGATTCTAACTAGGTGGGGTACGTAGCTGCAAGCGGTTGAATATTATGTTGAATATATAGACTGTATTAAGAACGATCTGCATGCCATGGACTCTGAAGATGCAGCCTCAATTGAAGCCGCGAAAACAGTTGTCTGCGATACAAGTGTGAGAAATGACTTGTGTTACATTCAGCATAATTTTTCATGCATCACAAAAACACTGAAAAGGCTCAAAAACTCGCATCTCTCACTTTCTGAAAGTTGTGAAATTGTGAATAAAACTGTGGAACAACTAAATCGTGGTACAGGTAAAGTTGCAGATGTAGCAAACATGAAGATGGCCACTGTACTTTCAAAGAACCCTGGATATGAGGAAATGACAAAGGTTGCTGCAATGCTGCAATTCTGTGTGGAGATTTAAGTGTAAAATTAACACTGGATTTAACCCCAGCAGATACTGTGAAGTTGAATTATGCCCCCATTACCTCTTCCGATGTTGAATGCAGTTTCAGTCAATATAAATCTGTCCTTAGAGATAATAGGAGAAGATTCACTTTCCAGCACTTAAAAGAACATTTTGTAATCCATTGTTTTGGTAACAGAGAATAAAAGATTGTGTGTTCTTCAAATATATTAAAATGAGAAGTGCAACATTATGTTGCATGTAGATCTACTTCGTTTAGCTTCTTTGAACTTTGATATTAAATGGAAATTAATGTTATATGTGTAACATTAAGTCAATATATAATTCCATATTTCAATAAAAATAACTAAATATATATGTACATATTTCAATAATTATTAGTAGGCCTACATATAAATCCGTTCCCTGGTGATAATACAATATTACATATATCACACCCTCGCACTATATTCAAAAGTAAGAGATATTATTATTATTATTATTATTATTATTATTATTATTATTATTATTATTATTATTATTATTATTATTGTACCGGAGGTACACCAACTCCGTACATTTAAAATGAGCGCCTTTTAGAAGGCCATCTCTAATAAAAACTGTGCAACTTCTAGTGGAAGAAATTTGAATGTTTATCGTCAGATGTCTCTACTGTCAACTTATGTGCTTCCCCTGGTGAGAGGATGGACAATTAGTTTTCAAGAGAAGTTTTGTAGTCAATAGTTGGTAAAATTGAATTGTTTGTAGATTGTTTTTAGTGTTCTAAGGTTATCAGAACTTCTATCTCTTCCCGCCGGCTTTAAAAATTAACCAATGAGGAATTTTTGAAACTTATTTAATCAACCATTAGAAATTGTGGGTGTGTCCAGGGCTTCGGCCCAGAGAATTCTGGAACCTTCCTTTCTGCTATAAAAGCTGGGACCTTTTGGGCTATGTGGTCTTTTGATCGCTTAATTCCAGCAGTATAGGGTGTTCGTAGAGGAGGGAGGGGAGGGTTTGCCTTGTCCATCTCCGGAAGGTCCACCAGATCAAGGTAATGGCAGACATCTTTTAATCATGTGATAGTCTCAGGAAGCTAACTCGGGGGGAAGGTTTCAAAAAATCCTATTTTAATTTAATCTACATTTAACTTCTCAAGAAGTCTAAAGACCTTAGTCTACGGGAATAAAGAGTGGGCACCCGCTTTTATTCCCATTCAACTTGGTTTTGAGATGACTATGATTTTGTAAACTTTAATATTTATCTCTTCCTTTGGTAATTTAAATTTTCTCTCCATCTAGTCACCTCCGCAGTATGGGCTTAGCCTCTGTAATTCTGTTCCTTTGGTAATTTTAATTTTCTCTCCATCTAGTCACCTCCGTAGTATGGGCTTAGCCTCTGTAATTCTGTTTTCTATTTAATGCAATGTAGACTGTCGAGCAGGTAAGACAGTGGAAATTGGTTAATGTTTACCTATTGTAAAAGTTAAATTGTGCCGTTGAGAGTCTTGGATCTTGTAAAGTTTGGAGTGTAAACTCCTAGAGGGTAATTGTGCGGAGCAAACACGCTTTTCTAATGTTGTACATTTGGAGCCCTGTCTCCTTTCTTGTAATTAATTGAAGCAATTCTGCTCTTGGGAATGGGGTAACATTTGAGCTATCTATCTCAACTCTTAATGTACCTGATTTCAAACAATTATTGTTTCTAGAGCTGTAGAGCTCCCCCTATGTATTTCCAACTAGTATGTGTTATTTTTTAACAAAGTTTAAGATCTGAAATGAAAACAAATAACCTAGTAAATAAATAAATTTCCAATTCTAGAATTTAAAAAATGATCTTCTCTCTATCCACTCATTCATAGCCGCACCTTCTTACACCTCTGCGTTCCACGATATCCCCGGAACAAGTGGTAGCAGAGCGTGGTTCAATGGGTCTGCATAGAGCCCCTTTTGATGCCTGTTCATAAAACTTGAAAGTGAACTCTAAACATTTTTCCGTTTCTGGAATTTTCTAAATGTTGTCAGTTTCTCTTTCACTATGTCTGGTCCTAGGGAAGTCCTTGCAGAGTGGTAGCTTCGCAAGGAAGAATTAATTTATGAACTTTTAATTAGAAAGGTCCTGTCTGGTGGCACGGTTGCTATAGATACTGCTAAACTTAAAGAATCCTTAGAGCCTCCCATCTGTATTCCGGTATATGAGGAGAAGGGAATTGATGAGGCTCTGTTCACCATCACCGACAATACTGCTGAGATAGCCTCTGTTTTAAGATTTTTAAATAGGTGAACCTTCTGGAAATCAGCTCAAGCGTGTTCAAGCTAGATTGTTCCAATTTTACAATAGGGCTAGGGACCTATTATCTCTGAAACTGAAGGACGAACATGCCAGTGAAGCTAAAACCCTAGTTGAACACCTTTCCGAGATGTCAAATAAGGTTAATCAATTATTGTCAGGAGCCGCTAGTGCTAAGAGTGAATATCTTCCAACAGTAAACTCAACAACGGAAGAGGACCCTAGTAAATCCGCTAAGAGTAGGAAATCTGTGGTCCCGCAACAAACTTCCGCCCCATCCGGACAAGTGGTTAATCATCCACAACAACTTCCACCTTTCTTCATCTGTAACGACCTTTCGAACACCCTCAACATCCAACGCCATTTCCGGTAATATCTCCGGGATTTAATAGCTTGCCGTACCCCATAGCCACGTTAAATAAGGGCATATCCAAATTTTCAATAAGTTCAACTAATGATATGACCACCTTTCTACGGTCTCTGGTAGAATTTCACGATCATGCTTTAGTGTTTCCTCTTGATCATTCTCAAATTCTCCAAACCATTTACCCATACTCTGTTGGCGTACTCTCTGATAAAAACTGTAGCAGCAATAGACGATAGAAACTCTATAGAAGATTTCCACGCACATCTTTTAGCGAATCTCATTCCTGAAAGAAGTATGTCCTCATTGATACAAAAGTACTATTTCTGAGTCCAAAGGTTGGACGAGAATTTAGCTGACTTTATTCAAGACTAGCAGTACCATCGGCACTGTACTAAGACATAATCTGAAAATCCGTAAAGTATAAAAGCTCACCGAAAAACTGGGTTTCATTTAACACAGAAACTCTTTGTAAACTATGTTTGTGGTATTGCCTTTTGGGGCTAAGGCGACATATCACTGTACATGTGATAAACGGTCAACTCTCAAGCTGAATAAAACACAATATCTTTAGTTTTCTAGATATAAGTATCCTCATACAAGTAATTCAAGAAATATTTCACTTATTTCACCCCACTTAAGTGGATTTTCCGAAAACAAAAGAATACGCGTTTCTTTGTATTTAAGGAGATTCCAGATACCAATTTTCACGTGTCCAACGTCTTTAATTTTTGAGATTTTCCTAATACAAAGAATTCAAGTAATTTTTTAATTTATTCAACACCCTTCCTTAAATGGTTTTTCCGAAAACGAAGAAATACATATTTCATTATTTTTAAAGCTCCAAATGCCAATTTTCACCTCTGTAATATCTCCAGTTTTTGAGATATTATTATCCTATTAAAAATAATTCAACCCCATTTTCATTCCTTTATACCCCCCTAAGTCGTTTTTCCAAAACAAAATATGCATGTTTCTTTATTTTAAAAGAGATTCCAAATACCAATTTTCATGTCTGTAGCATATTCAGTTTTTGAGATATAAGTATCCTCATAAAGAGCATTCAAACCCTTTTCACCGTTTTTCACCCCCTTTAAGGGAATTTTCCGAAAACAAAAGATACGTGTTTCTTTATTTTTAAAATAGATTAAAAATACCAATTTTCTCATCTGTAACATGTTAGGTTTATGAGATGTTCTGTAGATATTTTCATTTTAAAAATTCACGCTCTTTTTCAGTTCCTTTTAAGTGGATTTTCCGAAAATAAGGTATCTATGATTCATTACTTTTACAGGAGATTCCAATAACCAGTTTTCACGTCTGTAACAATTTACGTTTTTGAGACATACTATAGATATACTCTTTTTAAAATTCACCCCTTTTTTCACTCCTGTTAATTGGAGTTTGCAAAAACAAAAACAAAATGATTTTTTTCTTTACTTTTAAAGGAGAGTCTGAATACCAATTCTTATGTCCGCGACATCTTCAGGTTTTGAGATATAAGTATCATCATAAAAGGTATTCAACCCCTTTTCCACCTTTTTCACCCCTCTCAAAGGGGATGTTCCGAAAACAACAAAATGCGTGTTTCTTTCTTTTTTAAAGGAGATTCTAAATACCAATTTTTGCAACTGTACTTTTTTATGTTGTTGAGATATAGATATGCTCATTTAAAAATTCAACCCCCTTTTCACTCCCTTAGCGACTGAATGTCAAAAATCTTCCCTTACTGCGCACCTATACTCTTATATAATTGTGTCCCCAAAATTTCATTTCTTTATGTCCAGTTGTTTTGGCTCGGCGATGATGAATCAGTCCGTCAGTAAGGACGTGTTATTATTATGTATATATATATAGAAGAGCAGTTACTCGCGGCTTCACTCGCGTGGATTTCGTAATTTGTTAAAAGTGATCGTTCCTCAGTTCTGTGCTAAGACATTACCTGAAAATCAATAAAGTATAAAAATTCACCGAGAAATAGAGTTTCATTTATTCCAGAAACGCTTTGTAAACCACGTTTGTGGTTTGTAAACCCTTTTGGGGCTAAGATGGCCATGCCACATATAATTGTACATGTGAGAAAATGTCTTCTCTCAAGTCGAAAACAAACAAAAAACGTGTTTCTTTTTTTAAAAAAGAGATCCCAATTCCCTGTTTTCACGTCTACAACATCTTCAGTTCTTGAGACATAAGTATCCCCACACAAATAATTCAACTCCTTTATCTTCCCTTTCCCCAACCCCACCTCACTCCACCTGAGTGGATTTTTCGGAAACAAAAATATACATGTTTATTTACTTTTAAAGGAGAATCCAAATACCAAATTTCACGTCTCTAACATGTTACGTTTTGGACATATGCTATAGATATACTGGTACTCATTTTAAAAATTCACCCGATTTTTCAATTCTTTTCACCCCTTAAGTGGATTTTAAGAAAATTAAAAATACTTGTTTCTTTATTTCTTAACGGCGATTCCAAAAAACAGTTTTCACGTCTGTAACATCTTTATTTTTTTAGGTATAAGTATCCACATAAAAATAATTCAACTTCTTCACTTCTTTCCATACCTCTCCCCAACAGTGGACTTTCCGAAAAACAATAAATACGCGTTTATTTATTCTTAGAGGAGATTTAAAAGAACCGTTTTCTCGTCTGTAACATCTTCAGTTTCTAAGATATATGTATCCTCAAACAGAATTCAACTCCTTTACTTATTTTTACCCTCCCCCACTTAAGTCTTTATTCTGAAAATACATGTTTCTTTATTTTTAAAGGGGATTCGAAATCCCAATTTTCACGTCTGTAACGTCTTTAGTTTTTGATATATAAGTATCCTCATACAAATAATTCAAATCCTTTTTCAATTCTTTCACCCACTTAAGTAATTTTCCTAAAACAAAAGAATACGTCTTTCTTTATGTTTAAAGGATATTCCAAATAATAATTTTCATATCCGTAACATCTTTAGGTATTGAGATATAAATACCCTCATACAAGGAAAATAACTAATGTCTAAATTCATTCACCCCCGCCCCTTAATTGGATTTTCCGAAAACAAAAGAATACGTGTTTCTTTACTTTGGATGAAAATTCCAATTACAAATGTTCGTTTCTGTAACATCTTCAGTTTTTGAGATAAAAGTATCCTCATAAAAATAATTCAACTCCTTTTTCACCTCCCAGCCCCCATTAAGTTGATTTCCGTCCCCCCCAAAAATGTGTAATTGTTAATTAGATTCTAAATACCAATTTTCACGTCTGTAACATTCAGTTTTTAAGATATATGTATCCTCATAAAAATAATACATCTCCTTTTTCACCTCAACCCCTCTCCCCTTCCCAAGTCGATTTTCTCCCAAAAATGCTTGTTTCTTTATTTCTAAGAAAGATTTCAGATACCGTACCAATTTTCACGCCTGTAACGTGTTTTAGATATAAGTACTCTCATACAAATACTTCAACTAATTTTTCTATTCCTTCACCCCCCTCAAGTGTATTTTCCGAAAACGAAAGAATACATATTTCTGTATTTTTAAAGAAGGTTCAAAATACCAATTTTCACGTCTGCAACATCTTTAGATGTTGAGATATAAGTATCCCCATGCAAAGAAATCAACTAATTTTTCAAATCCTTCACGCCCCCCTCCTTTAGTGCATTTTCCGGAAGCAAAGAAATAATTATGTCTTTATTTTTAAAGGAGAATCCAAATACCAGTTTTCACCTGTGTAACATCTTAAGTTTTTGAGATATCACTGTCCTAATAAAAATATCTCAGTCCCCTTTTCACCTTTTTACCCCCTCCCCTTGAGTGTTTTTCGAAAAAAAGGCAGGTTTCTTTATTTTTAAAAGAGATTAAAATACCATTGTTTACGTCTGCAACATGTTACGTTTATGAGATGTTTTGTAGATATTCTCATTTTAAAAATTCACTCCCTTTTTCAGTTCCTCTTAAGTGGATTTCCTGATAAAAATTATCTATATTTCTTTACTTTTACAGGACATTCCAAATGCCAATTTTCACGTCTGTAACAGTTTATTTCTGAGATATAATCTTTTTAAAATTCACCCTGTTTGTCACTCCTGTTCACGCGCCATCAATTGGATTTTCCAAAAACAAAATAAAATACGTGTTTCTTTATTTTTAAAGGAGATTTTTAATACCTCGCGACCGTTTGTGACTGTGAAAGATCATGTCATGTTGAGATAGGGTCATTGAAGAATACTAAATACGTAATTTTCATTAATAGTTTCAACTGACTAAGTAGGACCACAGCACAAGTTTATTTAATTAATTGACGACATCTAAACATAATTTTTTGTTAGAAGTCATGGCATTTCAGGTATGCAGTAATTGGATGTCTTGAGGGACATCGCTTCGATCCTCGACCGGTTCACTGTAGTTGGGTTTTCACTGATGGTTGTCATCAGGGATTTACTTGCTTACATGTGTGGTTTTCATTTCTTGTACATATATTTGACAACACAAATTCTGTTTTGTGGTTATGGTAATTTTGATGATTGTGGATCCAGTTCCATGTAGTTGCCATGTCTTTGAGGCAAGGGTTTCATTTCCACTGCAGTAAAGCCAGTGTAGTTAAGTTTTTTGGGGGGAGGGGTATTTTGTTTGTATCACGTAGGGCCCTTCGCTGTAAATTTATTATTAGTGTGTTTTTAACGTGTATTTTCTTGTTGGTGGAATAAAGTTAGTAGACAGCTAGTTGTTTGTTTATATGATTGATTTTTTAGCTAGATCTATTCATGTCAGTGAATTAAATCAGATATACTCATTCAGTCCGTGTTCGGTCCGCATTAATAAATCTTAGGAATGATTTAGCGAAATGTTGATTTAATTGTAAAAATATAACGCGGGTAAATTATATTTCGGAATAATAATGTTAATAATGTCAATAATGAAACCCAACAAGAGGGCAAAAGAACTGTAATGATTTGTAATTATTTATGTCGGTGATTTTTCTTTGTAAACAGACCGTGAGAATGTTTTTTAAAGTAATGTAAACAAACCTTAAACCACTCGATGATTATTTTTTTATGATTTCAAAGTTTTGAGGAAGTGTTTTATTGTGTTAAAGAATTAATGAGTGGAAATGAGATTAAAATAAAACCGACTTTAACATATTCATACAAGTGACGCAGTTGTGCTCAATTGAACAATTAGACTTGGCAGATGTAACGGATCTATTCAATATCCGAGTGGATATATTAGTGTGACTTTCATGCCAATTGATTTTGTGATTTTGGCAATGATTTATTTTTATAGTGCTTTTATAGTGCCAAATATTTAAATAAACTTAATTTTGCAAAGAGTTCTCATTCATAACTTTTTACTCTGTATCTTTCCTTGCCTATTAATTTAAGTTTTTAAATTTTATCACGAGGATATCCTCGTTTATGACCCTGGGATGAGCAGCCGGTGCCCAATATGTAGGCTGGAAGTGTAGAGTATGCTATTCTATCGAGTAACTATACCTTGTTTTAATTTACAAGCATCAAGATCTTTTCTTTACGTTTTTTATCAAGATGATTTTGTAGATAAGGGCTGTGTTTAAAATGTCCCACTATTTTCCTGCACTTTGAAAGTAATGTTCCGTAAGCAGCATCATTAACAGGTTTGTTTAAACTTAATTGTAAAATGTGGGCTGCACACCGAAAATTGTCCAACTTCGCTCTTTCATTTTCTCTAACGATATTTTTTGCAATGTCAGTGCAAACAGCGACTACTTTGTCTTCCAAACCCCATTCACAAATTACGTCTTCAAACTCTTAAGTGCAGTTAGCGGCAGTGTGGTTTTCGCTAAGATGTTTAAGTTGTAATGTTGATTACGATATTCCCAATTTGAATCAGTCCAGTGAGCTGTAACCCCCAAGTAGCTACGGTTATATGGAAGACCAAAAATCCCCCTTGAGACTAACAAATTCTGCACGTTTCAGTTCATCTAATAAATTTGACTTTTGTACGTCATACAACTTGTCATTTATTTGTTAGCGTGTCTCTAGAGGAAAGATGGTAAGTGTAAGAATTGAGAGCTTTTCATAGAACCTCTTCCTGACCACGATCAGAGACAATGTTGACAGTAACTTCAGGCACAGGCTTCACGATAAGGTGCTCCAGCGTTGACTGAGAAGATGAACTAGTAGTGCCATTGATAGACGCAGATTGTTATTAATTTTTAAGGTATAGTGGACATTGATAGTGATAAACTAGAAATAGGAAAGCAGCGTACGAATTAAATAAGTACGGTAGTAACCAAACGCGCAGTGAGAAGGTAATAGGCCCCCAGAGGAAGTGAAAAGGGACAAGAGAGAACCAAATATTAATAATGTAAATAAATATATTTAATAATCAACAAGTGAACAAATAAACATCTCTCGATAAGAATAGGAAACACCAGATAGGATTTGTCCCACAATAAGATATAGAGAAAACCTCGGAAGGCGAACAAAATATGCCACATTTACAATATCAAGAATTTGAAGTACATCCAGAATGGAATAACAAATGGTGAGAAACAGGTACAATTATAACAGTGTATAGTTAATAGTGAAAGAACTCCAATCGAAGAAAGCAGCGTAAAGATCAAGGAAAAAGGCAAGAAAAGGAGAGGGAAAGGAAAACTGGAGAAAAGATTCTTTTCGCCGAGGTAGTTAAGTACTAAAGAACTTTTACAAGTGCAGAGCTAGCAATAGGCGTCGCACACAGGCAATATTGGAGTCTTTCATCACATTATATTTCTTAAACGATAAAGTTCCATTGGTACACGCTTTTCAGTAGCTGGTTATCGCCGCTCTTTCTGTCCACACGTTCCCTATCAGCCATGTATTTGCATTATATCTTGTGGGATACAGCGGGACCGATCATGACGCGGCGTAGCATCTTTGTGAATTTCATGAACACTGAATTTGAATATATACTGTCTTCCAATTGCCAACCCCACACGAACTGTGCTTAAAGTTATCTTTTTTCTACTGTTTGTTTCTTTCTGCCAATTGGTATCTGTCCATTCGCACATTTCCTGGAAATTCGTTAATGACAGTCCGTTCAATACCCCCTCTTTCCTTCACATTATACCGTCTGACTCTATTTTGTAAAGGTCCGCAAATATACTGCAGTAGCCTGTCCGGCATTTCCTTTCCAATAGATAGTAAAAGCAATGGTTTAGAAGAAAGCGATTAATGAGTAATTATTGCTTTTACCTTTCTGAATGAAAGACATGTGCATCAGCTTACTTTAATGACCTGTCAGTCACGTAATAGATGAGGCTTGCACACTTTGCACAGGTTTTGTGCCTCGCAAAACACTTATTTTTACTTCACCACACTGTAATTTGAATCGGTTCGATTAATCCGCTAAAGCACATTGATCGGTTAATTGGATCTTTAGATTAATCGGTTAATTGGTTCGATTAATCGATTAAATCGACAGCTCTAGTTATAACTTAGGTAAAAGGGTATCTAATGCTTCGATACAATGACCATTTACGCTGTTGCTTGACTCCTTAGGCAATTTAGTCCGTACATATTTCTGAGAGGTATTTGCACTTTTCTCCCACAGGTCCCTGCAACCCAATGTGTTAATTTACACCTACAGTAGAATGGAAAAAGTGCACCACTTGCAGACCAAAGGTCCCGGCGCTGACAGGAGCTGTTCTGAATGTAGGCCTTCTTTATTACTTCACTCACTCCAGGAAAGTGTTATGAGAATATACTGTATTATATAGAGTCTCATCACAAGTCTAAGTGATCACTGTTACACACTCAATATCATACATCTGCAGTAACTTATTATTAGTGAGTCTCTACACGCACTATGCGAGTTGACTACACTGCACGTGTCGGGAAAACTGGAAAAATTACTCTAATTTATTAATAAATATTTGATTGATTATTTATTATTTATTTTTGATTATTGTTTGTTAACGTGATCACAGTCTGTAAACAATGTCTGATTTAGCGAGCGTGTTAAATGTCTAGGTCGGTACGTTAACTCAAGCTTACACTCAACGAATATAAAGTAGTCCAGTCCATAACCACATCCAAAACATGTCGTCCTACAGTTCTATTCCATCCCTTCTATGGCCAACACAGGAGTCTCTGGCAGTCATATCCATCTAGAATATTGTCTATACTTCCCTTTAGATACTCAGCTTTCCATTTGATGCCGGCAAAGTGACAGATCATGTGATGAAGATCCAACTAACATCGAGGTATAGCAACTTGCTGGCTGGTCAAGCCTGCCTCGCACATCCGTGGCGATGACAAATGGGTGATTATGGAGTGTTATTGTACTGAAACTGACGGGGGAAGAGTTCCAGGGAAAGTCTGTCTTGTCTCAACTATATCAAGCACCAATTTTGTATGAAGTCACCGAGATTTGAAAGTCGGACTACTAGCCTCCTAGGCTAGATAAAATATGTTTCTGTACCTTTTCCATTCAATAATATTTATATTTTCTACCAGCTGTTATTTAATGATCGAGAGAGGCCTGAATTTCCTACCCCAGTACCCCTCTATATTAACCATGCTAGTACGCCGCGGTGGGGAGGCCTGTGCGCCCTAATGAAGTAGGTAACCGAGCCGTAGATGCAACTAAATCGGTTATCTGTCGAGAGATCAGACTAACGAATGGTTCATTGAATGAGGGACAGCGGCGTTTCAGAAGTTGCAAGGGCGGAAATCTGGATGACTGATCGATATGGCCTTGCAAAAATACTTACCATGGCTTAGCAATGTTCATACTACTACACTGTCGAAAGGAACCGGCAACTACTGCCGTAACGCCCGAGGATATGCAACTCTCTCTGCATGGTCGAATGATGTACCAATGATGGCAGAATTTCTCGGCGAGTTGGCCGTGCGCGTAGAGGCGCGCGGCTGTGAGCTTGCATCCGGGAGATAGTAGGTTCGAATCCCACTATCGGCAGCCCTGAAAATGGTTTTCCGTGGTTTCCCATTTTCACACCAGGCAAATGCTGGGGCTGTACCTTAATTAAGGCCACGGCCGCTTCCTTCCAACTCCTAGGCCTTTCCTATCCCATCGTTGCCATAAGACCTATCTGTGTCGGTGCGACGTAAAGCCCCTAGCAAAAAAAAAAGAATTTCTCGGACTACGCTAGGATAGCACTTTCAAAGTGGAATTTCAGAACTATGACCTCGGTACATTTTGGTGAAAAGTAAGTGGTGAATATCCTATTACATACAACTGACAGAGCTCTAAGAATGATAATACCTTTTGCTACCACTTATAGATGTGAGAGTGCTTTCTCAACTTTGCAAAACAATTCTAACTTTCACATTAACTATTTAAGAAAGTTCATTTTAATTACCTGTAATTTTTAATTTTATGATTAATAAAGGCTATTTGTATTCATGTGTTGTTTTTTCGATAACATTTTAAATGAGGGCAAAGCCAGTTTACGTGATAGATCATAGGCGTAAAAGACTGAAAATGTTAGGAACCGCTGATCTAATGGTAATGGGAGACCAGGGAAGATAAGGTAATGTTGTAGGAGAATATGAACTGGGGAAAAGAATGAAAAAGGAAGTCGGTCAGTAGAATTCTGCACTGATCATAATTTAGTACTTGTTAAGACTTGGTTCAGAAACCACAAAGAACGGTTGTATACATGGACAAGACCTGGAGACACTACAGGATATCAAATAGACTTCATTATTCTTAGGAAGAGACTCAGAAATCAGGTGTTGGTTTGCAAGACCTTCCCAGGCCTGTGGACTCTGGCTGCAACTTAATGTCATGAACTGCCGTCTTAATTTGAAGAAAGGAAGTAATGTAAAGAGATGGGATGTAGACAAGTTGAAGGAGAAGAGAGTGATGGTTATTAACATTATATTTCAGTGTTCAAGGGAGTTGTTTCACGAGAACTTAAAAAAGGCTGAAATAAACACAGTACGTGAAGAGTGGACAGTCCTGAAGAATGAGATCCCACTAACAAGCTGAAGAAAAGTTAGGAAGAAAGGCAAGATCGACTAAGAGTCAATAGACAACTCAGGAGATACTGGACACATTTGATGAACGGCAAAAGTACAAAAATGCAAAAAAATTAAGAGGGCAGAAAAGATTACAAGTGACTAAAGAATGAAGTAGATAGAAAGCGCAAAAAAAAAATGTCTAGAAGAGAAGTGCAAGGATGTTGAAGGTTGTGTGGTTGTAAGGAATTTGCATGCTCTGCACAGGAAAATAAGGGAAACTATTGGTGAAAGGAAAGCTAGGTGTGTGAATATTAGGAGCTCAGATGAAAAAGCACTTCTAGGGAACTAAGAAAAGGCAGAAAGATGGCAGGATTTTGGAACAAGAAGAGGCTGCTGATGCTAATGAAATGGGAGACTTTTTTAAATATTAGAATTCGACAGAACACTGAGAGACCTAAAAAGAAATAAGGTATGTGGTTTCGACGATACCCTCATAATTACTTACAAGATAATTGCCATCGGATTATGAAAATAAGTTATACTTATTCCTAAGAACGCAGGTGCTGACAAGTGTGAGAACAACTGAAACATTGGTTTAATATCTCATGCATGGAAAATTCGAGCACGTATTACTTACAGAAGAATGGAGAGACAAGGAAGGGGTAGACCAAGGCATGAAAATGACAAGCAGATTAGAGTAGATCTAGGATAGAGTAGTTACACAGAAATGAAAAGGTTAGCACATAATAGGGTAGCATGGATAACTGCATCGAAACAGTTTATGGACTTACGACAAAAACAACAACGTACCCCCACGTTTAACTTTAAGTATAATTTAAAACAGTTTATTAACATTATGAATAATGACTCCTACATACCTCTTTGCTTTCGTCCACAGCTGACACACGGTTGATAAAGAGCGAGATGGAGACCTCTGTGGGAGAACCTGGAACAAATACACAACATAAATTAATGAAGGAGGATGGGACGAGATCACGCCTGGAGACAAGACTTGGCATCAATTTACAGTATATTTCAGTGGCCTAGCTTTGTTCACTTCTTGCCCTGTCTGACATGTGTGAAGGGTAGAAGAAGAGCAAGGGGGTGAGGTTTACAGTTGGCTGCAATGTGCTTAGAGCATGTGTAATGATCTCTCGGTATTAAATTTGAGGCCACTAGCTTGGTCTTAGGATTAGCACGATAATTTCTTGCCCAACCCGATCGTTGTCTCTGCTACGAAAATAACACTGGTTTGAGGAATTAGACCATGATGCATTCAGTTGCCGCATCGTATCTGAGACCCCCTACCCCCAACCCCCGTCAACTTGTGGCGTAACAGCCCATTAGGACCTTGGCCTACCAAAACGACTGCTTCCCAGCCAGATGGCCGGTAGATATACCGGAGTACCACGTTGTAAGTGTGACGAAATCATCAGTGTATCGCTTGCCTTTCTTGACCGGGTCCGCTGGCTCTCGTATGACTCAGCTCCTCAGTTGGTTTCAAAAGGCTGAGTGAACCCCATTCCCACTCTCAGTCCAGAATGAAAATACCTAGAGTGGTCGGGAACCATACCTGGAACCTACGGGTAACAGGCAGGAACATCACCTCTACATCAACTGGCGCAACTCAGGAGGATGAGCAGGAGGATTAAGGGAACCTAGGACAACGTTGTCGAAATTATTGTTGATGTTGTTTTGGATAGCTTATTATGTTATAAATCATATTCTGAAGTTTTATTCCATGGAACGCATTAAAATGAGTTCGTTAGTGTGCACGATGTTATACCCTCTTTCATCCTCGTGGTGTGTTAGCTTCGTAAGCTTCAGCTCTTGAAATTCATCTCTCAGAGTTTCTGAATATAACTCATACGAAAAGAAAGGTTTCATTGTTCCTGTTGGCTGCAGTGTCAAATATCTGCAGAACCCAAACGAAAGTGTACGTGGTGTGTCTGAAATGTTCAGCGATTAGTGCCATATCTGAACGGCAACATGGCGCAGGTGCTCGTGCATGCATATGGCTTTTTAGAGGCGTGGCGAAATGAACTCTCTAGCGTGGAGTACATAACACTGCGGGGTAAGCCCAATGCGCAATGTTGCCAACTCATCGGATTTTCCTCTGAATGTTTCGGAATTTTAAATAGAGCAGCGGGTAAATTTTCCATTTAGCGGACAACGGAATTTTTGACGGATTTTCAAACTTCTGTGAACGGTTTTCAGCGGATGAGTTCTGTAAAAATATCACCTTTTTATTATAACGAGAAAGAAAATACAGAACTTGTTAATCCCTTTAATACCGGGAGAGTTGGCCGTGCGGTTACAGGCGCGCAGCCATGAGCTTGCATCCGGGAGATAGTGGATTCGAGCCCCACTGTCGGCAGCCCTGAAGATGGTTTTCCGTGGTTCTCATTTTCACACCAGGCAAATGCTAGGGCTGTACCTTAATTAAGGCCACGGCCGATTCCTTCCCACTCCTAGCCCTTTCCTATACCATCGTCGCCATAAGAAATATCTGTGTTGTGCGACGTAAAACAAATTGTAAAATGCCGGCCCCGCGGTCTAGGGTTAGCATGCCTGCCTCTTACCCGGAGGCCCCAGGCTCTATTCTCGGCCAGGTCAGGGACTTTTACCTGGACCTGAGAGCTGGTTCGAGGTCCACTCAGCCTACGTCATTACAATTGAGGAGCTGTCTGATGGTGAGATGGCGGCACCGGTCTAGAAAGCCACGAATAACGGCCGAAAGGATTCGTCGTGTTGACCACATGACACCTCGCAATCAGCGGTAACGAACAGTGGTCGCTTGGTAGGCCTGGGCCCTTCGGGGCTGTTGCGCCATTGGTGGGGAGGGGGATCCATTTAATAAATTCGCCAAGCAATCTGCCTTTTCACCGTTATTATTCATCACGTGAGGCCTGTGATGCCCCTCATTTTCTACACCAACTCTGGCCCGCAGCCTCAGTCTCGGTCAGCATTTTATTTTGTGTTGCAATCGTTACGTAAACATGATGAGCTGGGTATTGTCGTGTGCGATATCGCATTTCTTTTCAAATTAGGTTCTTTTTGGTACATCACTGTGCCAAAAGAAAATGTTAAAAAGTACAGTTAGATACTTAAGAAACAATGGCTAAATAATGAAGCTTTTTAAATACTAGTTGGTTTAGCTTCCCAGTGATCCCGAACATGGACAGTGCAGATATTTGTTATCAGTGCAATATAAATGCGAAAATGGCGGACATTCTTAATCATGGAAAGTCTAATAAACATTTTAAAGCTGCTTTGCCGTTGTCATTGCAACGGCGGTCAAAAATATATTTATCTGTAAATAATGTGCTTGTCCAGAAGCAACAACAATAGCATTATTTGCTCCAGTTATGATTGGCATAAACAATGGAGTGCACAAACAATTAAATCATAAACATTCTAACCTTATTTTAATTCCACGTGTGTGCCTGTCTACTGTATTCAGTTAGCAATATCATCTGCTGCAGCTGAATCGCTGTTCAGAAATGTCATATGTTTGCTGTCCAAGACTCCTGGTTCTCGAAGTAATCTGTCGGACAAATATTATATAAACAGATATTCCGTGCAATCAATGGTGGTGCTGAAAATTGTTGCAGCAAAGCAACACGAGGTGGCTCTCTGTGCAAGTCGCAATAGATCGTGCTCTCTCCCAATGGCCTAAGTTAATGACCCCCTTTTCAAGTAATAAGGTCAAATTAAAGGTGTTTCATTGCTGAACTTCGGTACAGCATTTTCAGTGATATCAGTAACAAGCTTTGTCTTGTTTTTCTGAAATTTTTTTGGAAGAAAGTCAGACCAGTTCTTTCGCTTTGAGTATAAGCGGGGAACGTAATTTCAAATGGCCAAATCTATGAAGCATGCCATCATGTCTGGGAAGACCAACGTTCACTGATATTTTTGTGAACTCACGGATCAGATTAATAATCTCCTTATTCTTGGAGGTTCGATATGGCTCAATACGGTTAACCAGAAAAGAGTAGTAGACTCTACTGTACCACTAATGATGCGCATTGTCTGATTCAGAACTGTGTCGATCTGCGTAACATGTGGACTGTTCAACCATACAGAAGAACAGTACTCTGCTGTCGAGTAGACTAAATCGATTGCTGGTGATCGAAGAGTGGACGTAGTAGCTTCCCATGTTGAACCCGCAAGTTTCTGGATAATGTTATTCCTTGTCCTCACTTTAGCAGCACTCTTAGTCAAGTGTGTTCTGAAGGACAATGTTCGGTCGAGAGTAATTTCAAGATACTTTGGTTTGGGGTTGTGTGATACAGGCACGTCATTGAGTGAGACGTTCAAGGTAACATTGGCTTATCTGTTGTTGAGGTGGAAGAGGCAGGTTTCTGTTTTGCTGATGCTTGGTATCAGACACCACTTTTGGAAGTATCCACACAAATTATTAAGGTCTGCATTTAGGATTTCTTCTATGACATTCACAGTGGACTGTTGAGTAATAATAGCAAGGTCATCAGCATAAGCAAATTGACGGAAGGTAGTAGAAGTGATATTTGCAATATACAGGTTGAATAACAAAGGGGAAGCTTTCAAAAATGACCTCGTTGTACTAATTAGCGGTATCACTAGAAGAATTGTTGCTCCGGGATACAAGGGCGATCTGTTGAAAATAAATAAATAAATAAATGTTAGTAAACATAAATCTCACACAATATAGCTTAGCTATGAAGTTTTAGTATTTTCCGAACTGATAAAAACTGGAGAAAACTTAGGAAAGGATCGTAAGTTTTCGAGGATAAAGGGAGAACAGAAAAGCGGGTTGTAACTACCAATTTATTTTAACAATATTAAGAATAAATAATCACATTAAAGGAAGTAAATATTTTACAATCTTGAAAGGAAATTGAGTGCGTGACCTTGAATATAATATTGCAAGGATATTAATTGCGTGACCTTGAGTCAAACAGCCACGGGTACTGCACATTAAATATTAAATGTAGATAAGACTGATGTCTTATTAAAACTACAAAAATTCAGCATAAGCCGAACAGATCATGTAAACTACACTGCATGCTGACCATTGCCAATCCATGATTTAAGATACAAAAGTTTTAATAACAAGAAAATGTTAAAGTGAATTAAAGATTACAAGAAAACTTTAAATTTAAATAGAGAGAAAATTTGGTTGACAAAAGTTCAGAAAGACTATTTAACTAGATGGCAGGATCTTGAAAGAAGAGATTTTCTGTAATTTGTAGCGCTCTTCCAGGGAGAAAAATAAAGTCCAATAAAATGTTTACAAAACCAAATAGCAGCATTTAGAGCCTTCAGCCATAAAATTTCAATGACTAGCAGAAGAAAAGAAACATGGTGAACAGATCTTCACCGGTGGCTAGATGAACCAGTCGTCAGCAATATTTTAATAGTAAGAGCCATGAGAAATGAATGCTACTGGCAAATGCGAAGAAAGGCAGACGAAATACAGAATTCCAGCTGCCATCTGATGTGTTTCTGCGTTGAACATGAAAAGCTCTGCCACGCAGGTGGCGATTGAAGTTTACGCTAGCTGTTATGTTGACATGTCGGCGTGGCTCAGGGCTACAGCGAGAGCACAAGTACGCGCTGGCGAGTGGCCGACCTTCTGATGGCTGAATACGGCTGAATGTAAGCTGGCTAGTCTCCTGCTTGCATTGTGTAGAAAGATGGAATATTCTAGAAACGGACGACGAAAAGTAGCACTGGAAAAGTAACGATTAAGTTACTACATAGAATAATAACAGAATACAAAAAAATACAGAAAAATCCGAAAACAGGTCCTGAATGAATATTGGTAATAACGTTCAACATCCCTGCAACTCACACACCACACATACCACTATCCTCCACCACAATAACACCTACACATGGCAGATGCCGCCCACCCTCATCGGAGGGTCTGCCTTACAAGGGCTGCACTCGGCTAGAAATAGTAGAAATAATAGAAATAATAATTTACAGCTTCGAATGATGTCATTTTATCGAACTATTTATCATTACTTATAAGATATCCATTTTCAGTGCTCTAAACCTGTCTGCTTCGCTACATCTAAACCAGTGGCGGCTGTAAAGAATGGTGAAGAGCTATTACCCGTTCGGTTTCGAGCGACAGATTTAGGAACTTCTTTCTTTCTTAATCTGCTTACCATCCAGGGTTGGTTTTTCCCTCGGACTCAGCGAGGGATTCCACCTCTACCGCCTCAAGGACAGTGTCCTGGAGCTTCAGACTCTGGGTCGGAGGATACAACTGGGGAGGATGACCAGTACCTCACCCAGGCGGCCTCACCTGCTATGCTGAACAGGGGCCTTGGTGGGGGATGGGAAGATTGGAAGGGATAGACAAGAAAGAGGGAAGGAAGCGGCCGTGGCCTTAAGTTAGGTACCATCCCGGCATTTGCCCGAGAATTGGGAAACCACGGAAAACCACTTCCAGGATGGCTGAGGTGGGAATCGAGCCCACCTCTACTCAGTTGATCTCCCGAGGCTGAGTGGACCCCGTTCCAGCCCTCGTACCAATTTTCAAATTTCGTGGCAGAGCCGGGAATCGAACCCGGGCCTCCGGGGTGGCAGCTAATCACACTAACCACTACACCACAGAGGAGGACAAGATTTAGGAACTACGTGTTGTTTTTGTTGTTTTGTACTCGTACCTCGTACCTGTGACTGGCGGAGGGTCCAGCACGTGATCACGATTTATTGAATTTAATGTTTCGTCATGACCACGAAAAGCTAGTTCTTGCTTACTTAAATAGAGCACTGCATCAATTGCCAACTGAAGGAAAAGCCTATTTAAATGTACATTTTCACTGAACTGTACAATTACAATATACAGTCTGGCATTTTCCTTCAGGACATCAAAGATCGTATTTTGGTTTGTTTCCAATGTCTTGAAATCTAGCTGCCGTATTTTATGTTCTGCAGAGTCTGAGTGCTTATGTAAAGAACGTGTTATGTTCAAAAGGGCTGAAAATCCTTTTTTATTCCAAACGTTATTTTTATTGATAAAAGGCAAGCAGGCCCAACAAAACAACTTCTGTAGAGCTGGAGAGGAGCACAGCCATGGAAATTCCTTAAACCACGACCGTTTGAAACTACGATTGTAAGATTTACCGGAATGTTTCACTTCTTTTGTAGCACAAATTTGCAGTGATTCAGTAGGGCGATCAAAACGTAGAACTTCATTCTGATCTTCGTTTCTCCAACGTGAAAATGGTGTTTATAATAAAATGCACACTATGTCATAAGTAGGATACATATTTAAATAAAACAGCACAACACTACGAATGAACCACGATGCGTAAGTCCTCGTACTTCACACAGGATGACGCAGGGAAGACGAAACATTCCGCTCTTCCGACAACTTCACTAGCACATTCCGCTATGTGGAGTCACGGTTGTTATGGCAACCGCCAAGGCCAAGCGCTAGAAGGGAGCACTTGGGAGGTAGAGGCAGCTGCGGAATCTCTCGTCTTCACTCAGTCTCACGCGCCGTACTGTGGCCGACAGCCGGGGCTTTCGTGAGTTCCCCTGGTTCTCATCAGGTGATGAGGTGCTCCAAACGCCATACAATAGAGTTCCCCTGGTTCTCATCAGGTGATGAGGTGCTCCAAACGCTGTACAATAAAACATTTTCTTTCCGTAAAACCAACAAATGTCATAAGAAAATTAAATTTAAGTAATTCATTATGGTAAAAATAAGTGGTGAAGTGACACTTCACCTGAAAAGCCGCCCCTGATCTAAACCAACGAGCTAGAATATAATACATAGAGTGGCTATCACGCTGCCATCTTTGAAGAAAGTTGGACTGGCGACCGCCATGTCGCGGAGCGCTGTGTAAGCGAGTGTGGAACGAAGAGGGAAAATGAGACATTTTTACACAGATCTTATTCATTAGGTATAACAGTAAGAGGTTATTTGAGTTGATGACGAAAATATCTGATGGGAAACGTAATTCTTTGACGCGTACACAAATACGTTTCCCTTAAGCAGAGGTTCCCTACAGAATCGCAATGTACTGTAGCTTAAAATAGAAGAAACAAAATACGTAATCATTTGTTTTTTCTTGAAGTGATATATTGTTGAAAATGATTAAATCAATAATTATTTTATCACAAAGATGTGGAGATATCCACACATCTCCAATTTATCAACATGCAGAAGAGTGTAGGCCTAGAGTAAAAGAATACGAATTAGAATTCGTATCTAAACAGCCAAGAAAATTAAACACACTTTAATGAATTATCCTACATTTCACAGGGAACCTTTCTAGGTAACATTTTTATAACATTGACTGGACATACAATTTACAATAAACAAGGTGATATTTTGTATTCGTCTATTTATAGTCACATTTCTCGATTCGAAACAGCTCTCTCATTCACACGAACCATAATATGTATTTTCTACCTCTGACTCATTGCCCCATGAAAAGTATTAATTTTGTATACATCTGCCTTATGGTTACTCCTTTCAGTTCTTGCACAATAACTCTGTATCTGTGGTGCAGTCTAATTTAAAATACTGCTTCAAGAGAAGTTTTATCATGCTGGCGTAATGAGTTTCCTCATTGAACTCGGTAGCGGTAAATAAATTATTGTTATTGTAAAACAACTGCCCTGCAACTGACGGGAGGATTTCATTCTGTAACTTTAACATAAGGTTTGTGTGACATCTTAACGATAGTGACTTTTTCCGGAACACTTTTTCAGCCACGTGACAAATTCACAACATCATGAGCTGGATAAAGAGACTGTATTTTATAACTTTCTAGGCAATAATTACTTTCTTGTCTTCGGAATGCTGAGCAAACATAACCTTCAGAGAGTCGTGGCTTTTAATTTTCTTTCCCACCTCATGGATATTTCCTACTATGTACTCACCAATATTTTCAGAGTAAGAGATTATTTGAGTTGAATATGAAAATATCTGATGGGAAACGCAATTCTTTGACGCGTATACAAATACGTTTACCTTAAGCAGAGGTTCCTTACAGAATCGCAATGTACTGTAGCTTAAAATAGAATTATCATTCTATAATCTATAGTCTCCTTTTGAGCAGATATTTTCTTTATCCTTTAATGTGTTGCCATAAAGACCAACATAATGGCCGTACAAACTAATTTATATAATTTTTTATCGCGCGCAGCGTTTTCAACTCATAACTATGTTCTTCTTCTTCTTCTAACAACGTTTTCATACCCTGATGGGGCCATGGGCGCGATGTGTGTTGCACATCTGGACCTGAACCAGTTTTATGGCCGGATGCCTTCCTGATGGCAACTCTGTGTGGAGGGACGTAGTCACTTAGGGAATGACTCGTAATTTGTAGCGCAGCAATCATGATTAGTACAGGTGCTGTCATCAGAAGGAACCGTAGTACATAGGTAAGAGAAGCATCACTTCCTTTAGATGGGTCAATCTGTCCCAGTAAATAGTTCTTGTATGCTAACTGAATTACTCTGCATTGGGATTATTTCGGTTTCCTCCCATAATACCTATGGAAGAGAATAGCAGTTCTAAACTGTCGGAATTGCCTTGGGTAACATCTCCTGTCATTAAATAAACACCCGACCCTGTAGAGAAACGGGACAAGGGTTGGACGCACACATATAGTGCTCTTCAATGTTCTGTATTTTGCTGCTTGGAATATCACTTGTCTCTCTTCATGTTATTCACCCACTGCCTATTCAGCTATTTGCCTTTTAGTGAGAACCTGTGACGAGAATTTGTGCTGTACAGTGGCGAAAATTAAGATGATCTTTCAATATATATAGCCATGTTGTAGTAGAAAAGAAATGAATTTACCTGAAATAAGATACACTGTGTTACTCTAACAAAAGCATGTGAAACAGAATGCAGGCATATTCACGCCTATAATAAATAAAGCCAAACTATAAAATAATTTCTAACAACGATGAACTTGTCACTCATGCGGGATTGCTCAGACAGCTGTTGTTGTTAGCTGGTACGTTTATATCATGGCGGCCGTAGTATTGCTTGCCTCCGCCCGGATCGCTAATCGAGCTGCTATAGCCACTCTATGTATTATTTTCTAGATCGTTGATCTGAACTGCTCCTTTCTATGAGTTCAGGTGGTAGAAGAAGGGAAATTTGTTAATTTCACTTTTGAATATTGTATGAAAAGGTTTTGTGCATGTTCACCATAGTAGTTTTGCCTTTATCAGTTATCACTGTTCAAAATATTATCATTGGAATATTTAGCCCCAATTTCTTCATTGTGAGGTACTTAAATGTGTTCTTCACACCAGGCTTTCACAAAGTAGTTTATAAATAGGCAAGTCCTCGGAACATCCTTCAACTGCTTCCATTAAAATTGACTTCTCTGTTGGACTAAGCAATATGTCATGTTTCTTGCTCAAGCCATGACTGGTTGATGTTTAAAAAAATTTGAAAGACAATGAAATGTTTGTGAATGTCTATGATGTGCAGATCCTGCTCTTTTTATTTAATTGGAACCTTAAATAGGACTTCAGTATTAAAGGCACCTGTCACTGTGGATCTTGGCAAAAGTAAGCCCGCCATGATTTCCTTTCTATCTTTAAAATTCTTGTTTCCATTAATTACTTAAAACAAACAGCGGAATCTTCCTGCATTCTATTAGAACTTGGGCGCAATCTACTTTTGAGCACATATTTTCTTTATCCTTTAATGTGTTGCCATAAAGACCAACATAATGGACGTACAAACTAATTTATATCACTTTTTATCCCGCTCAACATTTTCAACTCATAACTATAATCTTCTTCTATCAACGTTTTCATACCCTGATGGGGCCATGGGAGCGATGTATATCGCACATGTGGACCTGGACCAGTTTTATGGCCGGATGCCCTTCCTGATACCAACTCTATGTGGAGGGACGCATTCACTATTGCGAATTTCTGTCGTGGTTGTTAGTGTGGTGTGTTGAATGTGAATGAAACGAAGTGTATTATGATGTACTCAAACCCCCAGTCCCCAAGCCAAAACAATTAACCAGACCTGATTGAAATCCCCTAACCGTCTGGGAATCGAATCCGGGGCCCTTTAAACCAAAATGCTCAATGCTGATCATTCAGGCACCGAGCCGCAACAACACAGAACCATACACATAATTAATTTGAAGTACTATTTGAACAGCCAGCCACCTCACAAAAAACAAGAACAGAAGACATAAGTTCAGGTGGAAAGTAGGCCTAAGTTACCATCTGATTTACATTCCATCATACACAACCTTCTTAAATTTTTTGCCGTGTCCACTCGGATATCGCACTGAATCTTTTATAAGAGGGGGAGCTCACATATGGAAAATCTGATTCAAATTGTGCTAACTCAATAACTATTACAATTCCAGCAAAGTACCTATGACATGGAGGACAAACTCCTATAACACTGCACCGCACAACCAAACATGATATTTAGAATTCCAATAAAATAACTTCCATAACACAGTATATTACGTTTTTCTCAAATGAGAGCTAGTGTATTTAGGTCATTATAAATGGTCACTAACAACGAAAGTCACGTAATTCTAAGTACGCCCAAAAGGAACAAGATGGAAGATAGTGCACAAAAAAGCGTGCAGCAACATGGAGTATATTATCGCAGATAAGAATGTTAAAAGCAAACAAAAATCTATCTAATCACTTTTAAGAATGTATGGATGGAGGTATTGTGAGGACTTACGGAGAAGCAATAATTAATTTCCAAGGAAATGTGAACTAGAAGTACGTATAACTGTACTCTGAAGATCACTAATTTCTAATGTATATGAATATAGCAAATATTTAAGGAAAACACTTCACGAAACCTAAAGCTAATATCAAATTGAATTTGTTTAAATGAGTCCTTAGTAGTATAATACAGGGATTCGGCGGCCACCTCCACCTCAGGCTCCCAGTGGCCACCTCCACCTCCACCTCAGCCAGAGGCCTCCCAGATGCCACCTCCACCTCCACCTCAGCCAGAGGCCTCCCAGATGCCTCCTCCACCTCCCGCGGGAAATTTGAATTTGTAAACAAAGCCACGTGCTTTTTGACAGCTGTCATCGACAACAACGCATCGCTAACCTCAGTACTGCCATCTTGACGGGCCTAAACCTCAGTAGTGCCAACTTAACCTAACTAGCTCGAGATAAACAAAGCCACGTGTTTTTTGACAGCCACGTGCTTTTAGACAGATTTGTAAACAAAGCCACGTGCTTTTTGACAGCTGTCATCGACAACAACGAATCGCTAACCTCAGTACTGCCATCTTGACGGGCCTAAACCTCAGTAGTGCCAACTTAACCTAACTAGCATGAGGTAAACAAAGCCACGTGTTTTTTGACAGCCACGTGCTTTTTGACAGATTTGTAAACAAAGCCACGTGCTTTTTGATAGACAACAACGCATCGCTAACCTCAGTACTGCCATCTTGACGGACCTAAACCTTAGTGGTACCAACTTAACCTCACTAGCGCGAGGTAAACAAAGCCACGTGCTTTTTGACAGCCACGTGCTTTTTTGACAGCTGTCATCCGCCATCTTTAAACCACAAAGCACTGTGCTGCCCTCTTTCATCACCTGTCATCGGCAGTGCTACCATCTTGACGGGTCTAAACCTTAGTGCTACCAACTTAACCTCACTAGCGCGAGATAAACAAAGCCACGTGTTTTTTGACAGCTGTCATCCACCATCTTTAATCTATAGAGCACAGTGGTGCCCTCTTTAGCTACTTACCTTTGAAATGTGGTGGCGGATAATTTGAAAAATGCTTTTTGACAGCAGCCATCTTTGAGCACCGTGCTACCCTCTTTTGTGGTGGCAGGCAATTCCACGTGACAGCAGCCATCTTTAATCATGAGAGCACCGTGCTGCCCTCTATGTGGTGGCGGCAAATTCTACATGCTCTTGTTTGGAAACAAACTCACGTGCTTTTTTCTGACAGCTGTCATCCGCCATCTTGCATCACAGAGCACAGTGCTGCGCTCTTTAGCTAGATACCTTTGAAATGTGGTGGCGGCAATTTGAAAAAAATCTATGTGCTCTTGTTTAGTAAACAAAGCCACGTGCTTTTTATGACAGCTATCATCCACCATCTTTAATCAATAGAGCACGGTGCTGCTATCATGCAGGCAATTTCGTCAGCTGTCATCCGCCATCTTTAATCCAGAGAGAACAGTGCTGCACTCTATGTGGTGGCGGCAAATTCCACGTGCTTTACAAACCCATGTGCTTTTCTGACAGCTGTCATCCGCCATCTTTAATCCAGAGAGAACAGTGCTGCACTCTATGTGGTGGCGGCAAATTCTACGTGCTTTACAAACCTATGCGCTTTTCTGTCATCCGCCATCTTTAATCTAGAGAGAACAGTGCTGCACTCTATGTGGTGGCGGCAAATTCTACGTGCTCTTATTTGGAAACAAATTCTACTCGCTCTTCAGCTGTCATCCACCATCTTTAATCAAAAGAGCACCGTGCTGCCCTCTTTGTGGTGGCGGATAATTTGAAAAAAATTCAGCAGCCATCTTTAATCCAGAGAGAACAGTGCTGCCCTCTTTAGCTACTTACCTTTGAGGCGGTTAATTTGAAAAATTCTTTTCGACAAGCAGCCATCTTTAATCTAGAGAGAACAGTGCTGCCCTCTTTAGCTACTTACCTTTGAGGCGGTTAATTTGAAAAATTCTATTTAACAAGCTGCCATCTTTAATGAAAAGAGCATCGTGGTGCTATCTTGCGAGTAATATTTTACGTCACAGCTGTCATCCACCATCTTGCATTGCTAACCTTAGTGCTGCCCTCTTTAGCTACTTACCTTTGACGAGCTGTCACCTGCCATCTTGCATCGCAAACCTCAGTGCTGCACTCTATGTGGTGGCGGATAATTTGAAAAAATCTTTTTGACAAGCAGCCATCTTTAATCAACAGAGCACCGTGCTGCCATCTTTAGCTACCGCCATCTTACATCGCTTACCTCGCTGCTGCACTCTATGTGATGGCGGCTAATTCGAACAAGTTTAATCACGCATCGGGCAAGCTAGAGTAAGCACGTGCTGTTGTGATGACGTCATTGTGCATGTTTAAACTTGTCCGTTTTCTTAAGAGTAAGTCGATGTAAAGGAATGTGGTAGCGGTAAATTCGAACAAGTTTAAACATGCATCGGGGAAAGCTAGAGTAAGCACGTGCTGTTGTGATGACGTCATTGTGCATGTTTAGACCTGATCGTTTTTCTTAAGAGTAAGTCGGAGTAAAGCAATGCAATAAGTACAACATTTTTGAATTCGATCAAATATTTATTTACAAATCTACTACAACAGTGTTCGTTTTTTTTGCTGCTGACAAGGTTGGTGTGCTTCTTAACAACGTATGCTTCTGAAATGCCTCCTGCAACATTCAAATTAAACAAAGCATTTAGAAATATATTATACTAAGTATGTTATGCTTTACAGAGAAGATCATATACTTCTTACCTTGCTGTTATTCCTTTTCGGAATCATCATCATCATCATCATGAAGTACTAGAGAAAGTTCATTCATACACTGTGTACAGTGTTCAATCCTCGGATTTGGTCCATCCCAATCATCATCACCATTTTCTCCTCGATGCTTGTAATGTCGTTCACAGGTTCTGCATAAAGCTACTTCGATTGACATCTTACTGTGTAGAGGAAGGATGTCCCAAAAATTATGTACGTAAGAGGCAGCGTACGTATATAAAAATCCTGGTGGTAAGTATTGAATAAGATGTTTCGGCATCGACGATCTACGTTTATAGAACATCTTAATAGCCTCACTCACTCGTGAAACATAAATAAGATGTTGCGTATGAGCATGCAAACAGCATGCACATTTACAGTTTTGTTCCATAGCGTACGATGTCGAAGCACACACTAATGAAAATGAAAAAGATCTATTCTTATTTATAGTCTCGTAACAATATTCGTTAGCGGATGGTAAGTAACATCACTCATATGAATAATAAGACAATAGGCTGCTGTGTTAGCAGGAATGTTTTCAGATGTTTCAAATTCTAAACGAATATCAACTGGAGATTCTTTTATAGATTCTTCATGATAAGAGCAGTCTATAACTACAATCGGTGCTTTATTTTTAAATTCTTGAGGTGTAAATAGCGGACGATCTTCTTTCTGATAATACGATGATTGAAATTTACAAAACATGTCATAGAGCATCCCAAACTTATTTTTCTCAAAGTTAATGTCGATGTTTTCGTAGGGATACGTAATTCCATTGAGATATAGTCTAACGTGTCTTAATTTGCAGTGATCAAACAGTGAGCTATCTTTTTCGTGATTGAATTTACGATTAGTTTGAAATCCAAAAATAATGTACAAGGGTTTCTCAGTAAAACGTGATGTTTTAACAGCCCAGCTATGCTTGTTTGTAGGTGGTAACACAGGATATTCATGCAGCTCCCAACTTCTAAAACGTATAGGTAATGGTGTATCATTTTCTACAATCTTGAGCAATCGAAGTTTTTCACGATCAGATAAGGTTACATGTGGGATCCGCCACAGTATACGATGCAGTGTTATTTTCGATTCTACAGGTGTTTCTACTGCTTTAAGAGAATTGTAATCACTTCGATCACGGATTAGAATAAGCTCTTGTTTTGCGTTGATTATAATACGTGTAAAGTCTTCTGCGAATCCAAAAATATGTTTCAGTGATAACATACCCGTAAAAGTTCCATCCTCATTAATCATCCAGTTGTTAGTAGCTTTTGGACACCATCCAGCCATCCGCAAAAGATTACTTTCTTCATCACAGAAAGAAGGGTAGAGTTTCATTGCACTTGTAATACCAACATTCTTCGTTCGATCTATTTCAACATTATTTACTTCATATCGCGCTTCAGAAAAGAGAAAAGCTAGAGCATGGTTGTTTAGTTGTGAAGTGCTTGGTCCACTTCCATCAGACTTTTCTAATCGTCCTTCAATATAGAGGTAGCTTTCGTGTGGTGAGGTGTAAACATCTTGTTGATTAATGATAAAATGAATTTCATCATTGTTATTTAATCCAAACGTAAAAGGTTGATAGGAATGAAGCTCACTTCGTACTACACCTTCACGACTTTCTACTGTATTCGTAATGTCTAGCATTTCTTCCATTCTGTTGTAGTAGTGTATATCCTAAATCTTGGAGTATCTGCTTATGGGTATCTGTTAACTCGATGAGTCTCTGCACACATGTAGTATGTCTTCGGAATGTACACCGTGTTTTATAGATGGTTTTCATACTGGTTTAAGATGTAGTTTGTAAGCTACGTACGCGTGCTGATCTAAATGAATAAGCTGATTATGTTTATTTACAAGTCTAAGAGTAATGTTGCTAATGTGTTTTACAGACACAGGATGATAAAGAACTACTGCTGGTTTCTCACAAATAGTATATCCACGTTCCTCTGTAACAATAAAGTCGTGCAGGACGTGCGAAGGTTGTAGATTACTATTCAAGTCTGTAATAATATTACAAGTAATGTTCACATTATAATCATCGAAGAGTTTTATAGGTTGATCAGACTCGTAACGTACGTTCGGTAGGAGCTCCCTCGATGAAAATCCAAGCAGTGGTCCAATCGAATCAGGTTGTGATTTTAAGTCAATCTTAAATGATGATTCAATAACACATTTATGCGTAATGTTGCTTATAGTGATTGAGAACTTGTAATTATGATTACTAAAACTATCTTCCCCAAACTGATCAATTAACGTACTTTCAATATAGTCGTGAATATCATCTACTGTATAACTACCTGAGGGTAGTGTTAGCACATACTCATCGTAATAGAACTTGTTTAAACCATCACGCACATTATAGATTTTATTGTAGCTTTCAAACGATACTAGTCCAAGACTATGCGGCTGATAACTAAGTTCGATTGGCGGATTAAAATAGATGGTTGTTTCAGGTCCTTCTCCACGTACAGCAAACGTTCTTTCACTGTTCGTCATCACGTAGATACTAATACACTTTCTCTACTGTCTGGGTTTGATATAAGAACATAAGACATAATCGTCCGCACATGCGTGTATTAAAGTTTTGCACACGGTTTTTATTGTAAACAATGTCTGCACTGCTTCCGAAATAACGTATGAGCTCAAACGGAGGAGGTAAATCTCCATAGCTATCAAAATACCATACTTTAGATTTACGTTTTACATAAGCAACGTAATGAGTTCCAGGTCCACGACTGTCGTCTAAGTTAATTACGGCACTTTCACGTTCACGTGGACGTGCTGGTAGTTGATCGCGCATATACACTCCTCGAAAATAATGAATTCCTAGTTGTTTAGCAAACGTAAAAACTTCATCATGCGTTAGAGCTCGATATGGCAGTGCATTCAGTAGACGTTTTTTGGAGAAATGTAGATACCAAGCCCTTTCTTGTATGGCGCTAGCTTCATGTTCACACCTTTGCCTCGTAACGCAATTGCCTCCATCGTCTTGTTATGACGTTCACTCTCTTTCAACTGTTGTTTCGCTTCTTCTACAGCTTTGACAGTTCTCGCTACAGCACTAGCACCACCTAGCAATGACCCTAAAGCTGCTAAGCCAGCAAACAGCGCAGGAAGAAATCCTCCTCGTTTTGGTACAGGAATAATTCGCGCACGTTTACTAAATATTGCTCTGCACTTTGGAGAAATTCTCACTCTTGCTGCGCGTAACGCCTAGTCTATCTTTGCAAAAGGATACACACCTAACTGGAGCACTGAAATTTTTCAAATCAGAAGTGTTAAGCTTACTAATCCAGTTACGTATTTACTTCGCGATCTCAGAGGACAGCCTATTGAAGGAGGATTCTACATCGAAGAACTGCAGAAAACAAAATATCCTGATCACTATTTAGTTGAACGTGTTATTCGACGTCGTGGTAATAAACTGTATGTTAAATGGCTTGGTTTTAATAACAGCTTTAATTCATGGATTAATAAAGAGGATGATATAGATGTTGATTCCCATAGGGAATCTGAAATATTTGTCCTGAATGAGCAAATTTATAATACCAATATAAATGGTCCGTTATTGGACATTATAAATTATCCAGCTAGCTCATTCCTGGTTGCCAGCGTTTCGCCCTCATGTGCTAGGGTGGGCTCATCAGTTGGTACCTAGCACACTTACCAATACGCTGGCTAGTGCATACCGTGGAGGCCACTGCGTAGGCTAACTGGAGCCACCGGCAGTGCCAATGCACTAAGAGACTTTGTCTCATCACTAAAAATTGATGCCTGCTTGGCCATCAGATGATATAGATGTTGATTCCCATAGGGAATCTGAAATATTTGTCCTGAATGAGCAAATTTATAATACCAATATAAATGGTCCGTTATTGGACATTATAAATTATCCAGCTAGCTCATTCCTGGTTGCCAGCGTTTCGCCCTCATGTGCTAGGGTGGGCTCATCAGTTGGTACCTAGCACACTTACCAATACGCTGGCTAGTGCATACCGTGGAGGCCACTGCGTAGGCTAACTGGAGCCACCGGCAGTGCCAATGCACTAAGAGACTTTGTCTCATCACTAAAAATTGATGCCTGCTTGGCCATCAGATGATATAGATGTTGATTCCCATAGGGAATCTGAAATATTTGTCCTGAATGAGCAAATTTATAATACCAATATAAATGGTCCGTTATTGGACATTATAAATTATCCAGCTAGCTCATTCCTGGTTGCCAGCGTTTCGCCCTCATGTGCTAGGGTGGGCTCATCAGTTGGTACCTAGCACACTTACCAATACGCTGGCTAGTGCATACCGTGGAGGCCACTGCGTAGGCTAACTGGAGCCACCGGCAGTGCCAATGCACTAAGAGACTTTGTCTCATCACTAAAAATTGATGCCTGCTTGGCCATCAGATGATATAGATGGCCAAGCAGGCATCAATTTTTAGTGATGAGACAAAGTCTCTTAGTGCATTGGCACTGCCGGTGGCTCCAGTTAGCCTACGCAGTGGCCTCCACGGTATGCACTAGCCAGCGTATTGGTAAGTGTGCTAGGTACCAACTGATGAGCCCACCCTAGCACATGAGGGCGAAACGCTGGCAACCAGGAATGAGCTAGCTGGATAATTTATAATGTCCAATAACGGACCATTTATATTGGTATTATAAATTTGCTCATTCAGGACAAATATTTCAGATTCCCTATGGGAATCAACATCTATATCATCTGATGGCCAAGCAGGCATCAATTTTTAGTGATGAGACAAAGTCTCTTAGTGCATTGGCACTGCCGGTGGCTCCAGTTAGCCTACGCAGTGGCCTCCACGGTATGCACTAGCCAGCGTATTGGTAAGTGTGCTAGGTACCAACTGATGAGCCCACCCTAGCACATGAGGGCGAAACGCTGGCAACCAGGAATGAGCTAGCTGGATAATTTATAATGTCCAATAACGGACCATTTATATTGGTATTATAAATTTGCTCATTCAGGACAAATATTTCAGATTCCCTATGGGAATCAACATCTATATCATCTGATGGCCAAGCAGGCATCAATTTTTAGTGATGAGACAAAGTCTCTTAGTGCATTGGCACTGCCGGTGGCTCCAGTTAGCCTACGCAGTGGCCTCCACGGTATGCACTAGCCAGCGTATTGGTAAGTGTGCTAGGTACCAACTGATGAGCCCACCCTAGCACATGAGGGCGAAACGCTGGCAACCAGGAATGAGCTAGCTGGATAATTTATAATGTCCAATAACGGACCATTTATATTGGTATTATAAATTTGCTCATTCAGGACAAATATTTCAGATTCCCTATGGGAATCAACATCTATATCATCTGATGGCCAAGCAGGCATCAATTTTTAGTGATGAGACAAAGTCTCTTAGTGCATTGGCACTGCCGGTGGCTCCAGTTAGCCTACGCAGTGGCCTCCACGGTATGCACTAGCCAGCGTATTGGTAAGTGTGCTAGGTACCAACTGATGAGCCCACCCTAGCACATGAGGGCGAAACGCTGGCAACCAGGAATGAGCTAGCTGGATAATTTATAATGTCCAATAACGGACCATTTATATTGGTATTATTAATAAAGAGGATGTACTTTAAATCTTATGTGTGTTTTCTTTTAATCCTCTACGTTTCCTTTCTTCTAAGTCACTAGGACATGCTGTAGGATTAAACAACACCTGTAATATGTTTTGACAATTCATATTTATTTTAGACTATATACATACATTTTTATCCTTTGTTCATGTTACGGTCTTTGACACTCAGTTTTCGTTTTATTACACCAACAACGACAAGTGCTGCTATATTCTTCTGAGCAGCTAAAGCACTAGGTAATAACACATACACACACAGCATAACTTTACGAAGCAGATTTTAACAGCTACACGACATACTCTATGCAGGCAGCATGTAACTACATGTCAGGCGAACGTGTTCTAGGGCCGCAGGGGAGATGAAGCACGAAGAAAAGAAGATCAATCACTCTATTGATGAGTCCACGCCCAACATGCTTCCTCATCTTTCTCCCAGCACGTTTCTTCACCTTTTCCTTGTTTACTCTCTCCACAGCCATGATAAGTGTTTATAAGCGAAGACAACTCGTTAGTTTTAGGTCCGTGATACAGTTTAATTAGTTGACATGTACGGCACTGTCTCACAGAAGGTCTTCTAGCTAAACTCACGTGTTCATGATGTAAACTACACGTTTGAAGCTCTGACAAAACAGGATCTTGAGTCCACTCACGAGGCACCTTATCCCAAATCTTCTTTACAGCATTCGCAGCTACATTGACCAAAAATGCCTTTGGTAATGCATTTAACTCTTCTTCAGTAAAAGTGTTTAGTTTCTTTTTGCATGCATAAAACTTTACGATCGCCTTTTCAACTGCGTTACACTTAGTATCTGTTACAAATGACATGATGTCTTTACTCTACAAATGTTTCTTTTACACTAAGGTTATTTCGACACTGCAGTTTACATATGTTGTTCACTTCCCGGCATGCACTGCGACACAACCAATCAAAGAGCATGCATACATGTTGTAAAGACTGTTTACTTGTTTCTCTGCTATGCTCTTTCGGAAGAGTTTTAAATGATGGGCACCCCAATTCATGCATGTCGATAACTTCACACGATGATGGTAGAAAATCACGCAACCATTCTTTCTTTTCACAACCCTTTAAAAGAACAAGATCTGCTCTTGACAAATGTGCATTCATCATTAAAGGTAGAAAACGATAAGGTATTCCTTTTTCTTCCCACTTCAAACCTAAATTGTTTTCAATCCACTGAGTCTGCTTTTTATCTTCATCTGTTTGCAAACAGTAAGGGAACGGTGGACTAAATACTAAACTAACAAGTTTTGGAGCCCACAACACACTGCAATCTAACACAGCCACCTCTTTAAACACAAATTTGTTTCCATTTACTTTAAAGCCTTGCACATCAACTATTAATGTTTTCGTCATGTTTGCACTCTACACTCTATCACTGTTTCTCGAAGACTAAACCTTTTAGTCAACGAACGGGTTTAAACATGCACAATGACGTCATCACAACAGCACGTGCTTACTCTAGCTTGCCCGATGCGTGATTAAACTTGTTCGAATTAGCCGCCATCACATAGAGTGCAGCAGCGAGGTAAGCGATGTAAGATGGCGGTAGCTAAAGATGGCAGCACGGTGCTCTGTTGATTAAAGATGGCTGCTTGTCAAAAAGATTTTTTCAAATTATCCGCCACCACATAGAGTGCAGCACTGAGGTTTGCGATGCAAGATGGCAGGTGACAGCTCGTCAAAGGTAAGTAGCTAAAGAGGGCAGCACTAAGGTTAGCAATGCAAGATGGTGGATGACAGCTGTGACGTAAAATATTACTCGCAAGATAGCACCACGATGCTCTTTTCATTAAAGATGGCAGCTTGTTAAATAGAATTTTTCAAATTAACCGCCTCAAAGGTAAGTAGCTAAAGAGGGCAGCACTGTTCTCTCTAGATTAAAGATGGCTGCTTGTCGAAAAGAATTTTTCAAATTAACCGCCTCAAAGGTAAGTAGCTAAAGAGGGCAGCACTGTTCTCTCTGGATTAAAGATGGCTGCTGAATTTTTTTCAAATTATCCGCCACCACAAAGAGGGCAGCACGGTGCTCTTTTGATTAAAGATGGTGGATGACAGCTGAAGAGCGAGTAGAATTTGTTTCCAAATAAGAGCACGTAGAATTTGCCGCCACCACATAGAGTGCAGCACTGTTCTCTCTAGATTAAAGATGGCGGATGACAGAAAAGCGCATAGGTTTGTAAAGCACGTAGAATTTGCCGCCACCACATAGAGTGCAGCACTGTTCTCTCTGGATTAAAGATGGCGGATGACAGCTGTCAGAAAAGCACATGGGTTTGTAAAGCACGTGGAATTTGCCGCCACCACATAGAGTGCAGCACTGTTCTCTCTGGATTAAAGATGGCGGATGACAGCTGACGAAATTGCCTGCATGATAGCAGCACCGTGCTCTATTGATTAAAGATGGTGGATGATAGCTGTCATAAAAAGCACGTGGCTTTGTTTACTAAACAAGAGCACATAGATTTTTTTCAAATTGCCGCCACCACATTTCAAAGGTATCTAGCTAAAGAGCGCAGCACTGTGCTCTGTGATGCAAGATGGCGGATGACAGCTGTCAGAAAAAAGCACGTGAGTTTGTTTCCAAACAAGAGCATGTAGAATTTGCCGCCACCACATAGAGGGCAGCACGGTGCTCTCATGATTAAAGATGGCTGCTGTCACGTGGAATTGCCTGCCACCACAAAAGAGGGTAGCACGGTGCTCAAAGATGGCTGCTGTCAAAAAGCATTTTTCAAATTATCCGCCACCACATTTCAAAGGTAAGTAGCTAAAGAGGGCACCACTGTGCTCTATAGATTAAAGATGGTGGATGACAGCTGTCAAAAAACACGTGGCTTTGTTTATCTCGCGCTAGTGAGGTTAAGTTGGTAGCACTAAGGTTTAGACCCGTCAAGATGGTAGCACTGCCGATGACAGGTGATGAAAGAGGGCAGCACAGTGCTTTGTGGTTTAAAGATGGCGGATGACAGCTGTCAAAAAAGCACGTGGCTGTCAAAAAGCACGTGGCTTTGTTTACCTCGCGCTAGTGAGGTTAAGTTGGTACCACTAAGGTTTAGGTCCGTCAAGATGGCAGTACTGAGGTTAGCGATGCGTTGTTGTCTGTCAAAAAGCACGTGGCTGTCAAAAAACACGTGGCTTTGTTTACCTCATGCTAGTTAGGTTAAGTTGGCACTACTGAGGTTTAGGCCCGTCAAGATGGCAGTACTGAGGTTAGCGATTCGTTGTTGTCGATGGCAGCTGTCAAAAAGCACGTGGCTTTGTTTACAAATCTGTCTAAAAGCACTTGGCTGTCAAAAAACACGTGGCTTTGTTTATCTCGAGCTAGTTAGGTTAAGTTGGCACTACTGAGGTTTAGG
The DNA here is from genome assembly GCF_040414725.1 of Anabrus simplex. Lineage (NCBI taxonomy): Eukaryota > Metazoa > Arthropoda > Insecta > Orthoptera > Tettigoniidae > Anabrus > Anabrus simplex. Next base: position 944,071,399 of record NC_090266.1, on the reverse strand, counting down.
CCCGTCAAGATGGCAGTACTGAGGTTAGCGATGCGTTGTTGTCGATGACAGCTGTCAAAAAGCACGTGGCTTTGTTTACAAATTCAAATTTCCCGCGGGAGGTGGAGGAGGCATCTGGGAGGCCTCTGGCTGAGGTGGAGGTGGAGGTGGCATCTGGGAGGCCTCTGGCTGAGGTGGAGGTGGAGGTGGCCACTGGGAGCCTGAGGTGGAGGTGGCCGCCGAATCCCTGTATTATACTACTGTCCTTAAAAATGATAACACCCAACTAATTTAGGGAAGGAATGTTTACTCACAGTGAATACAATCAATAACTGCGCAAGAAGTTCTCAATCAAAGGGTAGGTTCAATAATTTGGCCTTTGTATCAACCAAAGAAGTTTGGTGGGCAAAGTCAGGAAATTAGTCTTGATTCTACAAACTAATGATTGAAAATTAAGGCTTTGATCCTATATGAATCAGGGAATAGTCTCATTTTACTCTGTGTATTATAATTTTATTCGTCTGCTGATGTGCTCCCCTATTAAACTGTGGTGAACACAAACCACTACCATGGTTTAGGCGTTAGTGCCATAGCTTGCTGACCGGTTGTTCGCTCATATTCCATTACTAGCTCTGTCACGAATAAATCACTGGTTTGAGGGAAGATTACATTACAATCCAAAATTTTCAGTATTGCCTAGTTAGAGGTGATGTAATAGCTTGGCCTAAAACAGTAGATTAACATGTGATAACATTACTTCTAAACTTGGCTTCCTACATGTTTAACGTCGCACTAACACATCGAAGGTTTTCGGCAATGGAAGGAGGGGAAAAGGCTGGGTTCGGAAATGTACCGGCTGCGGTCTTAATTAAGGTACAGCCCCAGCATTTTCCTGGTGTGAAAATGGGAAACCACAGGAATCCATCTTCAGGGCTGCCGACGGTGGGATTCAAACCCTCTATCCCCCGAATGCATTCTCACACAATCTAATTCGAATGGACGATTCATTAAAAAGCGCGTAAAAACACTAGTTAGGTAGAAATAGGTACAAATCAATAAATGACAAGAAAATGGAATTAAAGACACAAAAGATTGTGAGGGAGAAAATGCATGACACAGAGAATGACGTCTTGGGATATACACTGCAATCTTACATTTTCGTAAGTGCTGTTTGTTCGGGGCGTCGACCTATAGAGATCTTTTGCCCCTACTTGCACCACGTGATATGTACCTGCGTGTAATTGGAATGGAGGAAGTGTACAGTCTTGAATATGAGGAAAGTAACGTTAAGGACGTTCCCAGCCGGGAATCGAACCCGGGGCCACCGGGTGACAGGCACACGCGTTGCCCCCTACACCGCGGGGCCGAACAATCTTACTTTAAGAATAGAAAGAAGCGACATGCTTCGGTTATAAGGCAGTCATCGTTAGAGCTAGAGATATTGCTTCTAATATTAGTTATAACTCGTGAAAACAGTACATTTGAAAATCCATAGCCTTATTGCAGTGATTCGACCGGGTCAGGAATGGAATGAATTAAGTTCCTATCTAGCGGCGAGGATAGGAATTTTGCCGGCTGGCGAAGCCTGTCTCACTCCTCTGGGGGCAATGATTAATGGCCGACTAATGAAATTAAATTAAATGAAATGATATTGGAGACAGGGAAACTGGAGTACCTGAAGAAAAACCTCCGCTTTGTCCAGCACAAATCTCACGTGGAGAGACCTCGAGGCCGGCACGCAGGCGCCTGAGCCACGGAGACTCCCAACAACAGTACGTTTGTGAATGACATTATTGCTGTGCAGATATTAAGCACTATTTACAGCCGAAATAATTTTATAGGTCCGCCTCTGTGGTGTAGTGGTTAGCGTGATTAGCTGCCACCCCCGGAGGCCCGGGTTCGATTCCCGGCTCTGCCACGAAATTTGAAAAGTGGTACGAGGGCTGGAACGGGGTCCACTCAGCCTCGGGAGGTCAACTGAGTAGAGGTGGGTTCGATTCCCACCTCAGCCATCCTCGAAGTGGTTTTCCGTGGTTTCCCACTTCTCCTCCAGGCGAATGCCGGGATGGTACCTAACTAAAGGCCACGGCCGCTTCCTTCCCTCTTCCTTGCCTATCCCTTCCAATCTTCCCATCCCTCCACAAGGCCCCTGTTCAGCATAGCAGGTGAGGCCGCCTGGGCGAGGTACTGGTCATACTCCCCAGTTGTATCCCCCGACCAAGAGTCTGAAGCTCCAGGACACTGCCCTTGAGGCGGTAGAGGTGGGATCCCTCGCTAAGTCCGAGGGAAAAACCGAACCTGGAGGGTAAACAGATGATGATGATGATGAATAATTTTATAGTATTGAGTGTTAATTAACAGACACCATGGATTTTAAATAATAATAATTATTATTACTGAGCTCGATAGCTGCAGTCGCTTAAGTGCGGCCAGTGTCCAGTGTTCGGGATATAGTGGGTTTGAACCCCACTGTCGGCAGCCCAGAAGGTGGTTTCCCATTTCCACACCAGGCAAATCCTGGGGTTGTACCTTAATAAAGGCCACGGCTACTTTCTTCACACTCCTAGCCCATTCGAATCCCATCCCCGCCGTACAACCTATCTGTGTCGGTGCGACGAAAAACAACTGTATAATAATAATAATAATAATAATAATAATAATAATAATAATAATAATAATAATAATAATAATAATAATAATAATAATAATAATAATGTTCCGTTATGTGGATGAATGTTTAGATGGCCCGGGGTTTGATTCCCGGCTGGGCTGGGCTGGGGATTTTAATTTCATATGATTAATTCGTCTGGCTCAGGGATTGGGTGATTGTGTTCGTCTTAATACTTCTCTTCATCTAGTCTACATACAACAGCACACTACCAACTACCACAGAAATACGCAATGGTAAATACATCTCTCCTCACAGGGTTAGCGTTAAGAAGGGCATTCGGCCATAAAACTTGGAAAAATCCATATCAAGTGCCAAGACCGATACCTTGAAAAACTACTTTAATAACATTAATAATAATAATAATAATAATAATAATAATAATAATAATAATAATAATAATAATAATAATATGTTTAACATTTCTTCATTTGCTATATATTTTAAGAGATACCGGAAAGGAGGCGTTTCTTTCCAGGAATTAACTTGGTAATTATTTCTGGCGTAGACTGAGTAAGCCACAGGGGCAAGCTCACAGCTACGCAACCCTAACCGCATGGCCAACTCGCTTGGTGTACTGATATCAGAAACCACGGTCTAGGGGTCACGCGTGTTTTTCTACACCGCAATAACCTACCCTGTTAATGACAAATTTTAAATGTAATCTTGCGAACATTAATTATGACCTGAGGAGTTGAGGCTAACAAATGAGATTTTTTGCATGCCTGCTGTTCGCAGGCTAAGAATAGATCAATTGCCCTTGGAATTTAAATTTATAATCGCGAGAGCCCCGATTTAAGAGTTCTCCCTGGATTCTCTTAAAGGCATTCGTTATTGTTGCGAGGATTCTATAACGTAATTTCGTACATCTGGGAATGTTATTATATTAACATAATTATACTACTGACGATTATGTGGATCTTTGACATTGCCTGATGGATACCATTTTTAAATATGTGTCTTGGCACACTCTAGAGGGTATTGTTGCTGTCTCTGATGTCTTAGTCATACGCTGTGGACACACCTGAGGTATGGGCTGTGTTGATTAACAGCAGAGCCGCGCTGAGTGGTTCGAACGGTTGGCGGGTTCGATCCCGGCTCAGTGCTCTGGTACTTTAAGGAGCCGAAGTATGCCAGTCTCGTGTCAGCAGATGATATTATACTGTAGGATATAGTAATAAATAAGATACGGGATTGTGTGTGACTAGAAAAAGACCTCGACAATGTTTTGAGATGGGCATCAGGCATGGTATGATGATAAACGAGGTGAAATGTCAGGTTGTAAGTTTCACCGAGAGGGAAAAGTCCTCTCTGTTTTAATGACAGTATTAATGGAGTAGACGTACCTCAAGGGGATCATTGTAAGTACCTAGAGAAAGATCATCATTGGGGTAATCTCATTAACGGGATTGTAAATCAAGGTTACAGATCTCTTCACATGGTTATGAGGGTATTTAGGGGTTGTTGTAAGGATGTGAAGGAGATGGCGTATAAATCACTGGTAAGACCCCCAGTTACAGCATGGTTCCACTGTATGGGGTCCACATCAGGATTACTTGATTCAAGAACTGGAAAAGATCCAGAGGAAAGCAGCACGATTTGTTCGGAGTGATTTCCGACAAAGGAATAGTGTTACGAAAGTGTTGCAAACATTGGGCTGCGAAGACTTTGGAATAAGGAGACGAGCTGCTCAACCTAGCGGTATGCTGTTAGGGGAGAGATGGAGTGGAATGACATTAGTGGACGAATGAGGTTGAATGCGATTTATTAAAATTGGAAAGAAGATTAACTTTATGAAGATAAAGTTGTAATATACGAGGACAAATTGTTGAAAATATCCGTTAATTGGAAGGGGAATAAACTAGTGTTCGGAGTAACTTAACAAGGAAGATGCACAATAAATTTTCAACTTCTTTGAAATCATTCAAGAAAAAACGAGGTAATCACCTGATAGGAAATCTGCCACCTGGTGACAGCCCTAAATGCAGTCCAATGGTGACTGATTGATCATGCGAGGACAACAGACAGTTCAACTTCAATGTTCCATTAGGATTCAGAATCGTTATATGTCATATTCCACAAATATTTAATGGCCGCAATCATTCTTTCTTTCTTTCTCTCTCTCTTCTTTCTTATTTCATTAAGAATATAGTGATACTCATTACGTCAGCAGGTTTCATTGATTCGGAAATAAACTTTTGGCGCCAGTATTGCTCTCCATGTGCATGTTGTTTGTACACTTTAAGTATTCAATCCCAAGACTGACATTTGATTTTGGTTTAAATCTTAACACTATGATTATTGTCTCGAAGTCACATTCGGAACACACTTAAAATCCTGCTTCGAACATGCACTCCTCGGATTGTACACAAAAATTGACTAATCTACTCGTTAAAATATGTGTTCATAGTGAAAGGGTTTTCCGCCTCGATGATTGTTTAACTTTCTAGTTACTCACTTTATGTGCAGTAATTGTCATGTAATGTAAGATTTGATATCAGATCAATAATATTTTCGTTTTGGCAACGTGTTCGATTTTAACTCGTTCTAGAGAGCCAAGAAAAACAGCTGAGAGAATTTGTCATGCTGACCACACGACACCTCGTCCGACTCGTTGTCTGAATGGTCAGCGTACTGGCCTTCAGTTCAGAGGGTCCCGGGTTCGATTCCTGGCCGGGTCGGGGATTTTAACCTTCATTGGTTAATTCCAATGGCTCGGGGGCTGGGTGTTTGTGCTGTCCCCAACATCCCTGAAACTCACACACCACACATAACACTATCCTCCACCATAATAACACGCAGTTACGTACAAATGGCAGATGCTGCCCACCCTCATCGGAGGGTCTGCCTTACAAGGGCTGCACCGGGCTAGAAATAGCCACACAGGAAAAGTAGTACATAAACACACATCTCTTTCCCTCTTCCTAACATAGTTTCTTTTACTTAACTGTCTGTTGAAAGGTCAGATTACTTCTCCGAGAGAACCTAAGTTCGATTCCTGGTTCTTATAACTGATTCGTAAGTCTGTAAAATAATCGCTCAACCTTATTGCAGCAATTCAGGTTCGATTCTTGTTTCTTAAAACTAATTTGAAAGTCCGGGAAAGATTCGCTCAACTTCATTAGAGTAATTCAGGAACTTTAAACTCCTGAAAGGTTCCACTAAACACGACACCTCGTAATCTTCAGGCCTTCGGGCTGAACAGCGGTGGCTTGGTAGGCCAAGGCCCATCAGGGTTGCTGCGCAATTGGGAGAGGGTTCGTCTGTAATGATAGTTGTAAGTATTCTTTTGAATATATATATCACTCATGTCTTTCCTCGTAAGAATGCTGTTACTGACATGAAAATTCCCTCAATAATATTTCGATATCAACAGTCAGTTGCACATTTCGTTTCGATGATAATGTTTTATATTGTTATCAGGCTGTATATCATGCTTCAAGTAGCTTTTATCCTCATAGCAAGGACATAAGACTCTTGCACATGCAATAGTCCGATATCAGACTATTCCGTGCAGAAAAATTCTCTGTCAATTGTAATTAGTGGCCGTATGAGATTCAGAGCACGAAACGTCGACCTTTTCGTCATTGTTACGTGTAGTTCGGCAACCAAGAGGCCAATATGTAACCTATAAAAAGAACAACTGTCTGACCTTGGAAGTTCAAAGAAAGCCAGCCGTGGCATGCGAGGACTCGTATCGAGTGGCTTAGGAAATTATAGTCCTAGAAGACATTTTACTTCTTAGTACATACACATCTCAGACCGATTCCTTGGCTGATTGATCAGCGTTGAGGCCTTCGGTCTAGTGTGTCCCGGGTTCGATTTCCGGGGTTGGGGGGTAGGTCGGGGATTTTGATCGTGTATGATTAATACTCCTGGCTCGGGAACTGGGTGTTTGTGTTTTTCTCAATACTCTCACCATCATATTCAGACAACACACTACACTACCAACCACCACAGAAACACGCACATCCCTCCACACAGGGTTGGTGTCGGGAAGGGCATCCAGCTGTAAAACAGAGCCAAATCCCCATGTGCTACACAGTTCGCACCCGCAACCCCACTGGTGTGGGAAAGGCAGGAGTAGAAGGAAAAGTAGTACATAAACACACATCTCTTTCCCTCTTCCTAACATAGTTTCTTTTACTTAACTGTCTGTTGAAAGGTCAGATTACTTCTCCGAGAGAACCTAAGTTCGATTCCTGGTTCTTATAACTGATTCGTAAGTCTGTAAAATAATCGCTCAACCTTATTGCAGCAATTCAGGTTCGATTCTTGTTTCTTAAAACTAATTTGAAAGTCCGGGAAAGATTCGCTCAACTTCATTAGAGTAATTCAGGAACTTTAAACTCCTGAAAGGTTCCACTAAACTGCCATCAATGGCGATGGATCCATCATGTTCTTGAAACTAGACGTTAACCATAAGAACAAGACCTCATAAAGCCTGCATTATGGAATTTGTTTAAATGATAAAATAGTGTCTATGGGGAAGCTCAACAGGTAGCCTACTCTGCCAAATTTTCCCATCCTTGTTTCAGAGATGCCGGCCCCGCGGTGTAGGGGTAGCGTGCCTGCCTCTTACCCGGAGGCCCCCGGTTCGGTTCCCAGCCAGGTCAGGAATTTTTACCTACATCTGAGGGCTGGTTCGAGGTCCACTCAGCCTACGTGATTACAATTGAGGGGCTATCTGACGATGAGGTGGCGGCCCTGGTGTAGAAAGCCAAGAATACCGGCCGAGAGGATCCGTCGTGATGACCACACGACACCTCGTAATCTGCAGGTTTTCGGGCTGAGCAGCGGTCGGTTGGTAGGCTATGGCCCTTCGGGACTGTTGCGCCATGGTACCATATCTGTTTTGAGTGCCATACGAATCAAAGAATATGTTGAAAGTGTTTAACCTCTCAGAATTTATTTTCGTTCTATCACGATCTAGTTGAACACCTACCCCTTTAACCGTCTATGTTAAGTTTCCCAACATGAGCGTTTTAAAAATTCGAAGTTGAATTTCCATCAGTGGCGTATACCGAGGGCTACCAAGGCTATCGGTGAAACCCAAACCTGAAATGAGAACGATGGAAATCTAAAGCACATTATAATGTAGGCTTCTGACACATTGTTCCATTTACAAAACGTCGTACTGTACAGTTGGTGCAGTGGATAGAGTTTTGGGTTAGCATGCAGGAGTTCGAGAGGTCGATCCTGGGTTGAGGCGTTTTCTTTTATTTCGTAAATGTAGTCCAGGTGGTATGGTGTCTGGCATCTCATTCTTAATGGTTAACAGCGATTGCAGCGGGTCCTCTAGAAACCATTTGCACTTACACACTACGATCCTAGAAGTGGACGAACAATCATTTTCATTGGTTAGCTTTGAAAGACGCTCTTTCCACGTCGTGGGCGTGAATTTATTCGTTTCGAGTCTTTTTGGAATGATTGAAAAATTCTACTCTTGGTAAAAAATATGAGGTCTCTGAAGATTACTACGGAACACCATGCACATTCGTGTGCATAAAGCTCTTTGATGATTCTAAATCTACGTTAAATTTTCTATCTAATAGCATAAAGCTGAAATCTTGACAAAGCGTTAATCCCTAAGTAATTCCCCAGTAGTAATTTCAAGCATCCGCCACTGTGGTGTAGTGGTTAGTGCGATTAGCTGCCACTCACGGAGGCCCGGGTTCGATTCCCGGCTCTGCCACGAAATTTGAGAAGAGGTACGAGGGCTGGAACGGGGTCAACTCAGCCTCGGGAGGTCAACTGAGTAGAGGTGGGTTCGATTTCCGCCTCAGCCATTCTGGAAGTGGTTTTCCGTGGTTTCCCACTTCTCCTCCAGGAAAATGCCGGGATGGTCCCTAACTTAAGGCCACGGCCGCTTCCTTCCCTTTTCCTTGTCTAACCCTTCCAATCTTCCCATCCCCCACCAAGGCCTCCTGTTTGCATAGCAGGTGAGGCCGCCTGGGCGAGGTACTGGTCATCCTCCCCAGTTGTATCCCCAGACACAATGTCTCACGCTCCAGGACATTGCCCTTGAGGCGGTAGAGGTGGGATCCCCCGCTGAGTCCGAGGGAAAAACCAACTCTGGAAGGTAAGCAGATTAAGAAAAGAAGAATAATTTCAAGCATCTCTTTCGGCTTAATGCAAAGTGTTTATAACTCTATCTTCATGGCTAAATTGATTAATAAAGCCCTTGTCTAATGAATAAACCTTTGGTGGAAGATCCCATGCCAGTACGATAATTTTTGTGTGAACTGCACTGCCTTCGTAAGTCAAATTTTGGGAAAATTAGCATTTCCTAAATTACAAACAGCATATATTTTTTAATCAAAGGTTAGTATTTTTATGTTATATATCGATACTAATTGCACTTCTGTAATTATAGCAACTAGCTGAAATACCCGTCGCTGATGGGATCATTAATTAGCATGTGCATGATTATATTTTTGTCCACTCCTCATGTTGTTCCCCAGATTCTGAGGCGCATAAGTGGACGTGCCTCTCCCGGTCGGCGGCTTGTGACGTACTCGCTTCTTAGCTCTCTGTGGCTCTTTGCAGTTTATATTGTTTTGTATTATTGCTAATCTTGATTTGATATCTTCCTTCCGGTATAAAAGAAAGCCAAGTATCAAGTTCCAGTGTCGCAGGTCATCACACCTAGTCCTCCTTTTATTACGTTCCTGTACGATTTTTTTCTCATTTCGACAGTCATTCTTACAATTTTCCTTGCCGATATGTGCTGATGAGCACGCGCTTTTGCATCTTAAGGTAATCATGGCAAAACCACCACCATCACCAGTTACACGACTGAACAATATTCCCATATTAGCGATGCTCGACATTGACATGGAGTAAGCATCAAAAGTCTAAATAATTAATACTTCTGTTATCATAGCTGGTGCGCTAAAACTGCATGAGACGTAAATTATAGGGAAATTATATCTCTACAACTTTTGTTACGTAGTATTAATCGATAAGACTACGAATAACAACGATCTTTTAAAATTAAATTTTAGGCCTTCCGGTAAACCACCATTTCACCCAGCGTGAATACAATTATTTTATAGCCTAGACTGTAGTGTCTTATTCCCAGATTTTACACGCCTATTTTCATTCAGTTATTGTTCAGCCATTTTCTCGTAGCTCGGTGCTGATATGGACTCAGCAACCTAAATTTATGACTATCTCTCTTATCATAGTCCGCACGGTAACATTGTATAGCACCTGTAACTGTATTATCTATAACTTTTGTTATGTAGTGTTTATCGATAGGACCACTAAAAACAACGACATTTGAGAATTACATTTTAGGCCCCTCCATAAAATACCGTTTCATCCTGCCTGAATAAAATTATTTATAGCGTAGATTGTAGTGCCTTATTTTCCAACGTTGCATATCGATTTTGATCAAATTCTATTCACCTACTATTTCGGGATGCGCACTCATACATATAGACAGGCAGCGATGACGGAAATTTAAAAACTGCATTTCCTTCTAACTGTGGACATGACCAATACAGCAATAACATTTTTTAAATTCGCAGCAATGTACAGAAAAACCCTTATTTTATACATAGGTATATTTTACAAGAATGAAAATTATACTTGACGCCTATTTTGCTTACGATTAGCATATTTACTTATGAAGTATTAAGATCCGATTTACCTATATAGTAACTTTAGACTATTAACACTGTACATACCTGATTTTGTGTTCTGTGCTACTTCGCGTTTGGTACAAATACACTTTACGAAAGCATTTCAATGAAACTCTCACTGTTCTATTTATTAATAGAACAAAGGTGAATGATTACAAAATAACCAAATTTCCAGTTAGGATTGTAAGACGAGTAAATGTATGAGATTTGTTAAGTTTAAACATTGCTTGAAATAATATGTTTACCTTTGCAAAAGTTTATAAAGCAGTCTTCCATGAACATAAATCGAAAGCAATATGCTTGCCACGAGGAACTTCGTACCGAGCTCGCATAAGATGTCGGGCACATAGACACATATTACTGCCGTCCTTTTCCAAATATTCCGGCAATATCGTATATTTAGAGAATACGTCGATCACTACAATTACGTGTCTGTTCCCCCTGGTCGCCTTTGGGAGAGGACCATATAGATCCAAAGCCATAATTTCCCCTGGCTTCTCTGGGATCAGAGGTCTGGGAAACTCCAGTAGTAAAGCATTATTGGGTTTTATCCTCTGGCATAAATCACAAGACCTTAAAATCCTTCTGATATCCCTTCGAATGTATTCCCATGTGAATTTCTCCTTGTTTACAGCGACGACCGTATCTGTGCCGGCATGTCCTGACAATGAATGACAATGCCACACAATAGCTCTGCGGATTTTAGGAGGTGCATAGATGCGGCACTTGTTTTTGCTGCTATCAATACATTTCAAAAGTAATCCATTTCTGAAACAGAAGTTGTGGGCCAATGGAACAATGCGTGGAAAATCGGCGTCAGTTACAGGAATGGATCCCTCGAAATACCGAATAAGCTCTCTGCTTTTCTCGTCTCTTCGCTGCATATGTGGCAGATAGCGCATCTTCCGTAAGAACTCCTCGTCAGCATCGCCGAGTATCTCAATTGGATGGGCTGAAATGATTTGTGTCCGGTTCCGACTTAGGGCATCAGCCAACAAGTTTCTCTTGCCAGGTTTATGCTTTACAGTAAGGTTAAACTGTTGCATAAACAAAGCCATCTGGTCACCCCTTCATTGATCAGATCCAGCGACATGATAAAAGTCAAAGCTTTATGGTCCGTAAACAGGGCTTTCGGGAAACCATAAATGATTTTCCTCCAGTACTGGAGCGAGAAAACTATTGCCATGGCCTCTAATTCAGTGATGGTGTATGATCGCTCATGCGAGCGCAGCTTCCGACTTGTAAAAGAGATGAAAAGTTTACGTTCTGGCTGTTCCGGATCAATGTGATATAGGACCGCTCCAATCTCAACGGTGCTGGCATCACACTCGATGAAAAATTGCCATGAAAAGTTAGGGTAGTCCAGTTTTACGTAATTTCTTAACATGCCCTTTGTTTGATTAAAGGCCACCTCGCATTCATCCGTCCATTTCTAACGGTTGTTTTTACTCAACAATTGTTGCAGCGGTGCCACTATCTGTGTATCTCGGACAATGTTGGGCGATAAACTGGCAAAGAACCAAAAATTGTCGTACCTGTTTGATCCGTATTGGCCTCGGAAATTCAGTAATGAGCACAGCTCCCGTGTTCTTAACGCAGAATGGAAGTCGAAGAAACATAAGTGACATTATCAAACAGGAATCCAGTAAACAATTGGCTCTCAGCATCTAAATTAATGTGGTAATAGAAAGAAGTGCCATCTAAACAAGTGTAGAAGTCTTTTCCATTGAAGCGCCGTATAGTATACTTTAGAAGAGGAGGACGGTCATACTCCAATACGAGTCTCTCATTAAGGACGTGAGCGTCTAGGCACAACCTTATGGAACCATTAGGCTTTCGTGCTATCGCCAATGGGTTCATATAGGGGGTGACACATGGCGAAATTATGCCATCGTTCTTCATCTGGCTAATCAATGTTCTTACGTCGTTCGATATTTCTCAGGAACTGGATATGCTTTCCGTTTATAAGGAGAACTATAATTAACGTTGAGGTGATACTCGAAACTTTGAATTTCCCCTGGTTTCTCGTCAAAGACATTGGGGTATAATTTAAAAACTTCTTGTCTAGCCGAATCAAGCTTTGCATCGAGTTCTGGTTCTTCAATTGCACTGGTTACGGATCCTAACGAAGAAGCTCCGACAACGGAACATTTATCAAATACGGACATTCCCTCGTACATTCCAGGGTTTCCCATTTTCAATAGCTTTACCGCCGCTAGCGCATCCTCGCATTCAGCGGGCTTATCCATGTCGCTACCGGGTTCTTCAGCAGGGGTTCCCTCTTTACGAACTTCCGCATCATAACGATCCACCAGCTGCAATTCCACAGTCTCAGCGTTGCTTAAACTGATAAGATTCGATTCATAATTTATAGTCCCTTTATACTTGATCATGAAGTCCGATCCCAATATAACATTGAAATTGAGACGTGAAATGACAGGAAAAATATGTTCGAAAAGTCTTCCACTTATATAAAATTCTATAAATGCTTGTAGTCTACATTTAATGTTGCGATCAGGTACCAAACCTCGAACCTTTAGTTGAGCTACAGGCATTAGTAAGACAGTGCCTTTCCTCAAACAATCTATGAGTTTGTCCGAAATAAGCAAAGCTTGCGCACCAGAGTCAACCAAAGTTATTACATTAAGGTTTCCGACTCTTATAGATATAACAGGTAATGATCTCTTAATTATAGGCCTATCCTGATGTTCATCCTCAAATTATAATTCTGAATCATCAATATGCCAGTACTGTACTTCTGTAAAACAAATAACTTGATGATCGTCCCCTTCTTCGTTTTCAGGCAATCTCCAATTTAGTTGGTGTGAAATTTTTAATAGCGCCAGTCGATTTGAGGTCTTTGTCAATCTCTTCTTGAATTCTCACATGCTTTTGGTGTTCTAATGATGGGGCCCCTAAGTGCTCATTAGGTCTGTTGCTGTCTCGAATATATTCTCTGGTTTCTTTCCATCTATTTTCCAGATCTTCGCTCCGAGCACTTCTGGCTTCTTTGGAAGTTATCTCTGGTTTTCTCCACAGTGGTCTCGTTCTGTACGTAGGCTGTCGCTGGTGCGGTTGTCTTTGGAATTTCCTAAACCTGGGAGGAGTACGTGAATTATTTACAATGCTTTCCCTCGGTGTTGTCTCTTGATCCATAGTCTTCACCTCGGCTGAATTATTGGATACACCTTTAAGTTTGTACTCTTTGGAATTGACTGCGTATTAGCCGTGTCTAGTCGCCTTAATAGAGCATCCAAATGTTCAAGAGTTTGTATGTTCGCTGCCACTAATATTTCCTGTACATGGGACGGAAATTGCAGTCATTATTTGGATACGTTCTGGGACCTGTAGTGGAGGATCTAGATATTGCATCTTCTTCAATTGCATCAAACAAGAATCTGAGTATCTAGATGTATTCACCGATGTATTGTACTTCTGTGAATACAGCGGCATTTTCACAAGATGCTGTCTCTCGGTGTCCCAAAAACGATTTAATAATGCCCTTTTAAAATCATCATAAGTCTGGAAATTGTTCTTAAAGGCTATGAACCAAGATAATGCCCTGCCTTCCAAAAATTTGGATACTATGCGTAATTGCCTATCTTGTCCTATGCGATTTTTTTGAAAGAAATCCTCAACATTTTGAAGAAATTCCCTAGCGGTATACTCATCTCTACCCGAAAATGTTGTTGGTTTGTCGTCTTGGATTTTAATGAGTGTCGTGGTGTTAACTAAATCTCTAGATGTACCTGGACTGGAAATAAATGATGAGCTTTCCTTTAACTTAATCGAAGAGACTTCTTCTGCAAGGGTATCTACTCTTATCTGAAATGAGTTATCAAGAGTTTTAATTTTAGATTGTAAATCAGTTTTCATAGCTTGAACATCCTTACAGAAGGCGGTGAGTTGTGTGTGTGTGTGTGTGTGTGTGTGTGTATGCTATCCATTCGATTCGTGAAACGCTTGTCCATTTCAGCTCGTGTGGATTTCGTAAGTTCCACCTCAGCATTAAGTTTGCTTACGTCCGATTTGAATGAGTCCCTCTCCTGGATTTGTGCCATTTTTATTTTAGCCTGCGGAAGATGTCCATGAGACTCTAGGGATTCGGTTCGAAGTTCTTTTAATTCCGTGGAAAGGGATTGAACATTCTTGAGATCTTGACCAAATGATTGAATAACATGATTAATACCTTCTCTCCTCTCTGTACCAGGTAAAATTGATTTCAAAGAGCATGAGGTTGTTCTGAGGGGTGCCAAGTCCTTAGGAGAAATTACAGAGAGGGAGGATCGCAAAGCGAAATATTACAAGTCTTATGACTTCGATGTTATAAACACGTTCATTTCCGAAGTTCGAATGTCCCTGACGAATTGTAAGTCCAACAATTTATAGGTTAATCACTGGTATTCATATAAACTAAGTGTCAACTTGCTGTCGAAATTTATATAAATATTACGACGTTCCGGCAGAATGAACACTGAGTTCGACTTCACTCGTCGCGATCAGCATGACAGTCCAGCCAGCTGTGAAGAATTTGAACTGGTCTGCTATGGTCGGAGCCGCGGCTTATATTCCGTAAAGCCAAGGTTTACTCGCCACGTCACGAGGAGAAATGTGGTTCCTTTCTCGCTTGTATCTCTTGAACGCCTTGATAGAATTCATTGAGATTGACATATGTTTGCCTTCGGAACACTAGCTACACGATGAGGTATGTCTCATTGTTGTATCTTCATCGGTTGAAAAGTTAGAAAAATATCTTTCCAGTACATTCGAGAGAAAGGCATACATGTGGCATTGACGTCACCCGCAGGTTCATCGCTCGTGACGTGTCCTGCTTGCCACGAGGAACTTCGTATCGAGCTCGCATAAGATGTCGGGCACATGAACACATATTTCTGCCGTCCTTTTCCAAATATTCCGGCAATTTTAAAATAATGTACCTGGCTAAAATAGTTCCTGGTACAATATGTAAGCAAGGCTGATAATCAAAACGCTGCTACCTCTTAATATTAATCTATTCTGGATTTATTTATACTAACAATTTGAACATTTTTCTCCTATTATAAATGTGAAATAAATTGAATATATAATATAGGGCATATAAGTCTCTGGTAAGACACCAACTAGCGTATGGTTCCAGTGTAGTGGACCCTTCACCAGGATTACTTGATTCGAGAACTGGACAAATTCAAAGAAAAGCAGCTCGGTTTGTTCTGGATGAATTCCGACAAAAGAGTAGCGTTACAAAAATGTTGCAAAGCTTGGGCTGGGAAGACTTGGGAATAAGGAGACCAGCTGCTCGACTAAGTGGTATATTCCAAGCTGTCAGTCGAGAGATGGTGTGGAACGACATTAGTAGACAAATAAGTTTGAGTGGTGTCTTTAAAAGTATGAAAGATCACAATATAAAGATAAAGTTGAAATTTAAGAGGAAACATTGGGGCAAATATTCGTCCATAGGAAGGGGAGTTAGTGATTGGAATAACTTACCAAGAGAAATGTGCAATAAATTTCCAATTTCATTGAAATCATTTAAGGAAAGCGTAGAAATAGGGAATCTGCCACCTGGGCGACAGCCCTAAATGCAGATCAGTAGTGATTGACTGATTGTTTGATTGCTTGCTTCTTTGCTTGCTTGCTTGCTTGCTTGATTGCTTGATTGGTTGATTGATTGATTGATTGATTGATTGATTGATTGATTGATTGATTGATTGATTGATTGATTGATTGATTGATTGATTGATTGATTGATTGATTGATTGATTGATTGATTGATTGATTGATGTAAAGCTGCACTTATTGACATTTCATAACTAGCCCTCTCACCAGATTTTCCCTTTTTGTGCATTCAATGGCTGGCCCGTCACGTTGCTGCAAACTGCAGCCCGTCTTTTGTTATCTTTGGCTCCGACTCCGCGGCCGGGTTATTTCGCTGTATTAATGATATGAAAATTATTATTCATAGACTATATCGAGCTCCTTCATTGCCAGATATAGACCTTAAACAAACGAAGTGTGTTCACGCGAGTTCAAGCAGAATTATTCCTACTTTCACATCGCGTGCACACTGCAGAGGAACGCACGCTGTACTCAACAACCGGATAAATCTTCATCAATAATAGAAGCATGAATGAAGTTGCAGTATTATCAACATCCAGACAGATTGCTATTTGAGAAACGAAAAACTGAAAGTCATAAGAAGCATTTCTTCAACACCTAGATGTATAAAGAAACCTGAACAGAAATGATTGTTACTCATTTGGTGATTCATCAAACAAACAGATACGTGGTTGGGTGTGGACGAACGACATAAATTTGTCAGGAAGGTCATATTATCAACAGCTCCGACATTCTGCCATTGACATCTTTCCGCGATGTAAATTGTTTGTGCTCTCCATAAAAGGCTACATGTGATGTGAGCAGGAGCTGTTCAGGTTTCTTAGTTTATGAACTAATCAGTCCACGAAGGCTCCAATGTCTGAATGCTGCTTCTCTCAAACAGTATGCGTATTGGGAATCATTTTACGGAGTGTGATGTTAGCCACGTTCCTGGAAGGTATTCCATTGTCATCATTTATCACCGGGCGAGATGGCCGTGGGTCAGGGGCACACGACTGTGAACTTGCATCGGCAAATGCTGGGGCTGTACCTTAATTAAGGTCACTGCCTTCCAACTCCTAGGCCTTTCCTATCCCATCGTCGCCATAAGACCTATCTGTGTCGGTGCTACGTAAAGCCACTAGCATCATTTATCCCTAGGGATCGAATGTTAGGCAAAATACCAATGCTTTATTTTCACAAATATAATATCAATTTCATGGTTCGTGGTGTGGGTTACTGTAGTCACGTCCTAATTCGTGAACCATGGGCAACGGCTGAGTGGCTTATTTAGTAAGCGGTCCTGAAAGTCGGATAACCGAGCTCGATAGCTGCAGTCGCTTAAGTGCGGCCAGTATCCAGTAATCGGGAGATGGTGGGTTCGAATCCCACTGTCGGCAGCCATGAAGATGGCTTTCCGTGGTTTCCCATTTTCACACCGGGCAAATGCTGGGACTGTACCTTAATTAAGGCCACGGTCGCTTCCTTCTCATTCCTAGGCCTTTCCTGTCCCATCGTCGCCATAAGACATATCTGTGTCGGTGTGACGTAAAGCAAAAAAAGTCGGATAGTGCTAATAGACGATTTTAATGCAAGAGTTCTACTTTGAATTCATGAAAGCTGTTAGGAATGTACGGGTATTCCGGGGATTTTTTGATGATACAGACCACTGTCTGATCTGTAGTAAATTACTATGAGAAGTACGTGGATATGATTAAAGAAAAGTTCCAAACAATTGACAATAAAAATGTTCAGGATAGCCATAGAAAGAAAATGGGTGGTACAGGGATGATGTAGTAGAAACAGCAAGGGAATGCCTAGGAACAACTGAATGTAAAGGTGGGGAAAAAGCGAACATCTTGTTGGAATGATGAAGTGAGGGCAGCTTCTAAACGTAAAGGGAAGGCGTATCAGAAAAAAAACCCAAACAAAGACTGATGCAGACAGGGAATTGTACGTAGATTTAATAAACAAAGAGAAGCAAGAAGTCGTGGGAAGATTTCGCCAATAACCTTCTACGTCAAACGGCAGGGAAACCTTTCTAGACAGTAATAAACTAATAAAGGGAGGAAAAAGGGAAATTAATAGCGTTTTTGGTCAATCTGGTGAACTGATAGTAAATCCCAGGGAATCACAGGACAAGTGGAAGGAATACTCTGATAATCTTCTCAGCGTAAAAGGCAATCTTTCTGGTGACGCCACGAACAATCGAGCTCGTGTGAAAGAAGACAATGATGTTGGTGGAATTACGCTTGATGAAGTGGAAAGGATGGTTTAACAATCCACTATCATAAAGCAGAAAGAATAGATGAAATTAGACCTGAAATGGTGAAATATAGTGGGAAGGCAGGGATAAAATCGCTTTATAGAATGACAAGATTAGCGTGGAATGTTAGTAATGTACCTTGTGATTGGACGAAAGCAGTAATTGCACCTACCTATAATCAGAGGAACAGGAAAGATTTCAACAACTACGAGGTATTTGATTGATCAGTATACCAGACAAGACGTTCACTTGTATTCTGGAGGGGAGGGTGCGATCAGTGTTTGTGAGTAAGTTAGATGAAAACCAGTGCCTTTTCAGACCACAGAGGGGCTGTCAGGATGATATATTTTCAGTATGCGGCAGGTAATTGCAAAATGATACCAGAGTAATAGAGAACTACGTTTATGTTTCGTAGATCTAGAGAAGGCATGTGACGGAGTACTGAGGGAAAAATATTAGCCGTTCTGGGTGACTATGGGATTAAGGGTAGATTATTAAGAGCAATCTAAGGTATTCATGCTGACAACTGGGCTGAAGTGAGAATTGTTGCTAGAATGAGTTCTTGGTTCAAGGTACTTACAGGGGTCAGAGAAGGCTGTAATTTTTCGTCTTTGTTGTTCATAGTTTACATGAACCATCGGCTGATAGGTATACATTGGCAGGAAAGGATTCAGGTAGGTGAAAATGCAGTAAGCAGTTTGGCCTATACCGACGACTTGATCTTCTCGGCAGATTGTGCCGAAAGCCTGCAGTCTAATAAACTGTCTTGGAACTTGAAAATAGGTGCAATGAGTATTATATTTTAAAAAACTAGCCTTTCCAAGACTGAGGTGATGTCAGTAAGTAAGACACTTAAGGGTATTGAATGTCGGGTTGGGAATACGAAACTGGAACAGGTAAATCGTCTCCAAGTATTTAAGATGTGTATTCTCCCAGGATGGTAGTATACTAGGTGAGATTTAATCGAGGTGTGGCAATGGTAATGCCGTGAGCTCGCAGTTGCGATCAACAGTACAGTATTCTGCAAGAAAGGTGTCAGCTGCTGGACGAAACTATCTTTACAGCCGTCTGTTTTCAGACCAATTTTTCTTTACGGAAGTGAAAATCGGGTGGACTTGCGATATCTTATTCATAAGTTAGAAGTAGGGAGAATGACAGTTGGTACAATCAGGTGGAAACAATGGCAAGAGGGTACTCAGAAAGAGGAGATAAAGACTAAGTTGGGAATGAACTGGATTTATGAAGCTGTACGCAAGAACCGGTTTCGGTGGTGGGGTTATGTGAAGCGACTGGAGGAGGATCGATTTCATAAAAGAATAATTCACTTGGTCATGGAGGGTAAGAGAAGTAGAAGGAGACCAAGACGACGATGGTTAAACTCAGTTTCTAATGATTTAAAGATAAGAAGTGTATAACTAAACGAGTCCACAGACTAAGTTACAAATAGAGGTTTGTGGCGGAGTTGAGTAAAATTACAGAGGCTTGCGGACTGAACCTGAAAGGCACAGCACTGTATGATGAAAATATATGTATGTAGCCTATATATTTATGTATGTATGTACGTATGTATGTACGTATGTATATATGTAATGTTAAGTTCATTTCAGGGCCTTAGCGTTGTATACAACAAAGATATTTTTGCCTGTATTTGCCTAATTTATTATATAACGCTCCCTTGTTCTTTTTTACGAAATGAACATTGCATTCCAATGAAAACAGTTAATTGCAGGAATTTACGCGACACACACTCTCACAACAAAACTTGAAGGACGGGTTGCAACGTTACTATTCGGAAGTGCGGTCGTGTGTCGTTGACCTGTAAGCCGTTTTGGAGAAAGCGGTGCTCAGGATCTGTGTCTTTCTCTCCTTACAGTTAGAATGGACGGAAGAGGTTTTAGATAATCATATTCTGAAGAATTTTGGCACATAGATTAAAAACAAACGTTTTCTATTTTTCTCACACCCCTAATCAAGGACAACATTATCATGCTAAGCTATTTCTCAGCGTTTCCAATTAGCTTTCTTCCATTCATTTAAAGCTGGTATTTCTGTAAATGGTGCGATTGTGTCCAGTAATTCCTACTTGATATTTTCAGAGTAGATATTTCGTGGTTCCGTCCCACGAGTTCCATTCCCGTGAGCTCCGAAAACAAATTGCTTAGGAAAAACGTCCCATGAGTCCCTACAGTGTATTCACGCCTGAGTAAATAAGCGAATGAGTCCCACTAGTTCCGAATATCTCTGGAAAACCCAACTGTCAGTTCTGAGGTTTGACCGGCTAATAATAGTACGACGCGACCTTGAAGAGTTAATGGCCTTACAACCAGGTCCCTAAGGGCTATTTTCAAGTAATTTGTGTTTGTGTCTTTGAGTGGAGCAGATAAACATGGAGTTCACAACTAGCATTAAAGGAAACCAAATTTTGATATTTAATGGTTCCCGTTTTTACAAGAAACGCGACAAATAAATCAAGTGTTGTGTGGATTTGTGCTGCAAAACCATGCGCCGGAAAGTCATTTTAAAAAATCGGGAAATGATTAAAGAAGTGGACCATGACTGTGTTCCTGATGTGGCCAGTGTTGAAGTGTTCAAAGCAGCTTCCATGGCCAGAAAAAGAGCTCGCGAGGAGAATAACACTTCAGTCTCACAGGTAAGGATGATTCATATTACTTTCTTAATGCTTCTCTTTATTTATTTTTTACAAGCTATTTTATTAACGAAATACAGAAAATGAACACAGGGTTGTTGGAATTTTGAGCCACTTTAAATTATTATATTAAATATAAGGCTAAGATAAAAACATGAATGATTAAATGATATAATATTTATCTTCATCTAATATGCTTAGGAATAATATCATCATGCTTAGGGATCTAATATGATTCGTGTGATATGCTTTCTTATTTAACAATTATTGTAATTTAACAATATTGTAATAATAAATTACATAATTACAAGCGGTAAAGTGAACCATTCTAACGCCAAGTATTTTTTTCAGATATACGACGAAGAATTCGGACACTTGCATCAGACAGGATACGAGTTAGTGACTCGAATGCCTCAGTTCCAAAGTTTAAAGAGTTCATTGTACAGACAGCGGAGTAAAGCACAAGGAGTGCAGAAACAACCACTGCATCGAGATGAAGTAAATTTAGCTGAAGAAACTCTATGTAAGCCCGATGGCACAAACTTCTTATTAGCTGACGTCTGTGAAGGAGAGAGATTATTGATATTTGCGAGCCCTAGAGGCTAAGAAATATTGAAAAAGAAACACTTCTTAATGGACTGGACATTTATGAGTGTCAGTAAGCAGTTCTGTCAAGTGTACACCATTCATGTAGACTTGGGAAGCAACAAAGAGGAGATAAATGTAACGCCTGCTGTTTTCACACTGCTTCCAAACAAGAACAAACCCACTTATATTCGCCTCTTCAAAGAAATCCTTGATGTAATACCTGAATGGTCACCTGAAATAGTAAACATGGATTTTGAGGTTGGAGCTATCAAAGCGATAGAAGATTTCCAAGAGTCCAAGAGCAAGGTTTTTTCCACTTAATCCAAAGTATTTGGAGAAAAGTACAAGAAATTGGGCTTTCGGGAATGTATAAAAGTAGCCAGGAAATCAGAAACACCATCAGGCACTGTGCTGCACTTGTATTCCTCAAACCTGAAAAAGTAGAAGACGGTTGGCTACACATTCATAGCACGGTCTCGGACAATAAAAAGTTAACCGTGTTTTTTATTACTTTGCCGAGTAATGGCTCGAAAACTTGCATATTCCGATTGAAATGTGGAATTGCCATGGGTGGAGGCATAGAACGAATAACTCTGTAGAAGGTTGGAACCATAAGCTGAATTTGAAATGCGTAAAACCACATCCCCGTGTAAGAGACTTAGTGTTGTGTTTGAAGAAGGAGTCTCAAAAATCAGACGAAAAAATTATGCAGGCACAGTTGAATTTGCAAGCCACAAAAAGGAAAAGAAAATATGTTGCAATAGATGACAGAATCCAAAGAGCAACTCAACAGTTTGAAGAGACCGGTGATTTAACAGTATTTTTAAGAAATGTTTCTTTTGCTGTACATATTGATTAAAGTATAAAGAGAAGAATAATTCAGTAAAAAAATAAATTTGACGAAGCTACGTGCTGATTACTTAGTGACTTGTAAATAAGATAAAAATTCAGTTAAAAGATCAATTTGACGAAGCTACGTGCTGATTACTAAGTGACTGTAAATAAGATAAAAAATCAGTTAAAAGATCAATTTGACGAAGCTACGTGCTGATTACTAAGTGACTTGTAAATATAACTCAAAACTGAATATTTTGAAGAAGGCACATGCTGATACAAATACTGACAAGGCGAAAGCTGCTTATGGGAGCTACCGGTCCATGGCGTCCGCCCGCTCCCGGCTGGCGCTAACAATGGACCTTAATTGTTTCAGTAATAAACAAATTAATACAATTTTGCTGTAGAAAACTAAGCCGAAACTCGCTCAGGTAGTGTTTGGAACTGACGGGACTCACTCAAGTGGTGTAATTGGCAGATAGCTAATTCGCGAAAAAATTCGGAACTGGCGGGATCGGAACACATGGGAGGACACAATATTTTATCATTTCTACAGAATTAGATTTTTGTGTTGTATATATGCATGTTTTAAAATTTATGTATGGCACAATATTTAACTTTAATGCCCATTTTAATTTTTTTTAAATTATTTTAATGCCTTTTTTGCCTGTTTATTTTGCCATGTTCAGCGCCTAGCATGCGGTCTCATTGTTATCACCTCTTGATGGGCGAGTTAGTTATATTTGTAGCACTCTTGTGAGTGTATGACTCTTCTCCCCAGCGCATGTATATTGTCGTACTTCGACACATGACGAGAGACATCCGTGGTGTTCCTCGTTAGATTTCTACCGTAGTTGTCTGGCTTCTAAGACATATAGCTTTCTTGCATATGCCCTCTCTCATTATTTAGTTGCAAAATATTTAGTTGATGACGACCTCAATGGCGCTATTGGTTAGTCACTGTCCTTCCGTTTCCACAGTAGTGAGTTCGATACTGGATGACGTCAGTTGTATTTGATAGTATTTAAATGCGACAGATTCATATCGATAATTCCTGAAGGAATTCCGAAAGTCTAACATCCATTGATATCGTTAGCGGCAATAATAATAATAATAATAATAATAATAATAATAATAATAATAATAATAATAATAATAATAATAATAATAATAGTAGTTTTACGTCCCAATATCTACTTTATCCGGTTTATGGAGACGCCGAAGTGCACGAATTGTGTCCCAAAGAAGTCCATTTACGTGCCAGAAAATTTGCCGACAAAAGCCTG
This sequence comes from Anabrus simplex, assembly GCF_040414725.1. Taxonomy (NCBI): domain Eukaryota; kingdom Metazoa; phylum Arthropoda; class Insecta; order Orthoptera; family Tettigoniidae; genus Anabrus; species Anabrus simplex. Next base: position 944,047,887 of record NC_090266.1, on the reverse strand, counting down.
ACGTATTTGTGAACATTCAAATACCGCCGGACTGAGCCGGGATTGAATCCTCCAACATGGACTCAGAGAGCCAGAGCTCTAGTGTCTGAGTCGTTCAGTCCGGCGCAACTAATATTACTAATATTAGTTCGATTATTTCATCGGTAATTGTTTTTGACTATATACGATTGCATACATTGCAGGCACGCCCCGAATGAACACTGACCTTTTTTCAAATGTCATAGTCTGCTGAATATTTGACCAAACGCACCTTTTGCTTCGACCTCTCTATCATTCTATGCTGGAAAAGGCATCGTAATTCTCATCGAGAACTTTACAAGCAGCCCTTGTTAGACAGATTTCTAATTTTCAGTCACGTATAACGGAAAATTAAATGGAACATTACTCTGTGGCCAACGCTGATTTGGCATTCCTACTTAAAATATATGATGTTTACGTATGCGACTCAGTTCTGTTGCCGACTATTTAGTTTGCAATGTTTAAACATGGCAGGTAATATCTAACACGTTCCTGACATCGTGCACGTTGTAAATAATTGCTTATCTCACTGCGTCGGGAAACGGAGTTTTGCTGGCGTGCTTGCTCAACAGTCACGAAACTCGAGCCATCTTCAATATACAAGATCATTGTTTGGGTCGCCCTATATAACATACAGCAAAGTAATTTACAAGTAACACACAGAGGATAACGAAACGAATGAAAACTCTATAACATCATCTTGGAACCAAAATAGCATATCGTACTAGATTTTATAGGTCACGCTACTTGATTCATCAGATTCTTAGCATTCACTGAAAGCAGTGATGAATAGTTTTCCGACAAAGTGCAACATCAATAATAATAATAATAATAATAATAATAATAATAATAATAATAATAATAATCCTATTCAAATAAATTATATAAATTCATGTTTTAGTTCAAGAACCACTCAGATGGACGAACAGACCAAGGCAACAGTAACTAATACCAAGCATGTCCTCAAAAATAAGACATAATGGAGAGCAGTTCTACTTTTCTCATTTGACCACGAGTGAGGTTAGGATCGTCTTCACTGAAATAAAGTTAGGATCCACTGGCCATGATGGAATAACGCTGTCTCTTTTAAAAATAATCCTAGACGTCATACTTCCAGCAATCACGCATAAAAATAATAACTCACTCATGACTGCAGTCTTTCTTTCGAAATGGAAATATACAGTCATCCGACCTGTACCTAAAAGTAGTAATTTGAACAGTCCCAAACATTACTGTCCTATTAGTTTCCTTCCTATATTAGGGAAAATATTGGAGAAGATAGTACACAAGCAAATGCCACAATATCTTTTGACCGATGGAGTTGACCGTGTGGTTAGCGACCCACAGCTGTGAGCTTGCATTCGGGAGATAGGGGGTTCGAATCTCACCGTCGTCAGCCCTGAAGATGGTTCTCCCTGGTTTACCATTTTCATACCAGGCAAATGCTTGAGCTGTACCTTAATTAGGGCAACGGCCGCTACTTCCCAATCTGGCCCTTTCTCACTCTTCCACCGCCAAAAACTTTCCATGTGTTAGTACGAGGTTAAACAAATAGCAAAAAGAAAAGAAAAATACTTGAAAAATATCAATCAGGGTTCAGACCAAATTGCAGTACTATACCGTGGCATTAGTGAAAGTGACAAATGGCGTTCAACTGGTGATGAATAAAGGACAAATGACTATTGTTGCCATTGATTCTTTCACGGTCCGTACTTATAGACATGATACTGTATAGGCTTTTGGGCAAGAAAATAAGGTGAAATTATCTACGTTCCGCAGAGAACTGTGCTCTGCGTCCTCAGAAGAAATCTCGACTGTTCACGAGAAAGGATTCTTAAACAATGACTCTTTAAAATATAGACGTTATAATAGAAGTGGAAATGGTACGTTCATTCGCCACCAGATGGCTCCCAGGACGTGGCACAACGCTAGCGTTCGAAACGGAAGCTGACCAAACCATCAGAAACCGTCTAAGCAGTTCACATAACGTGTGTACGTAACATATGACATTGACAGGTGTATGGCATAGACACAAGCCTGGAATGAAACATCTGGCGACGAGGAACGTACGAATTTGGAAAACACCGAGACGAAATAACAATAGTGAAAGGACAGGGAAGGGAACTGCCTTCCCTGTCCTTTCACTATTGTTTCATTCCAGGCTTGTGTCTATGCCATACACCTGTCAATGACATACGTTACGCACACACGTTATATGAACCTCTTAGACTGTTTCTGATGGGTCGTTGTTTAAGAAGCCTTCCTCGTGGACAGTCGAGATTTCTTCTGAGGACGCAGAGCACAGTTCTCTGCGAAACGTAAAGAATTTCACCTTATTTTCTTGTAATGGCATAAGCCCAAAAGCCTGTACAGTATCATGTCGACAAATGACTATACTTTTTCTTTTGGACCTACGTAAAGCCTTCGACTGTGTAGACAGAGACATATTACTTGCTCAACTCAAGATGATAATTTTTTTATAGCACTTAATATTGGTACGTTTCCTGTCCTGGTGGCCGTCAGCAGCATATATCAGTGGATACGATACATCTTCGTAGCGAACAACTGGGATGAGCATGGTAAGTGATGGAGTGTTGTCGCCGCTTCTTTTCTCATTATACGTGAACGACTTATCTGAGATGCTGGCCAATTTTAAATATTACCGATATGCATATGATGTTCGGTGAATGAAATGTCGTATGGCTTTTAGTGCCGGGATATCCCAGGACGGGTTCGGCTCGCCAAGTGCAGGTCTTTCTATTTGACTCCCGTAGGCGACCTGCGCGTCGTGATGAGGCTGAAATGATGATGAAGACAACACATACACCCAGCCCCCGTGCCATTGGAATTAACCAATTAAGGTTAAAATCCCCGACCCAGCCGGGAATCGAACCCGGGACCCTCTGAACCGAAGGCCATTACGCTGACCGTTCAGCCAACGAGTCCGACATGATGTTCGGTTATACGTTCACACAAAGCCTAGCGACTTAAACAACGCAATCACTAAGTTAAACGAAAACCTAGCAAGTATTAAATACTGGAGTAGCAGACACTGCCTGAAAGTGAAACCATCAAAATCACAAGCCATCCTATTTGGTACTTATAAATCACACGTCAAACTATAAAACACGTCCATGCCCACCAGACCATTGAGTACGAGGGACTTTCTTCTAGGAAACACAAGAAACTTAGGACCTAGGGGGATGTTTTAATTACCCTTCCCGAAGGAAGGGGCGGGCCACTTAGAGGGTGACGCCCTCTCTCTAGCCAAGGAAACTTATTGGTTCAGAGACTAATATTCCCAATATTTGACTGTGGAGATGGAGATATGGATGAACAAAACACTTTCCTGATGACTACAGCGAACCAACATTGCTTGCGATCGATTTATGTTAAATATCCCAGTCCAAACTCATATCAGCCCTTTCCTCTCTCAGCTGTCCGGCTCCATGGCTAAATAGTTAGCGTGCTGGCCTTTGGCCACAGGGGCCCCGGGTTCGACTCCCGGCAGGGCCGGGAATCTTAACCTTAATTGGTTAATTTCGCCGGCACGAGGGCTGGGTGTATGTGTCGTCTTCATCATCATTTCATCCTCATCATGACGCGCAGGTTGCCTACGGATGTCAAATCAAAAGACCTGCATCTGGCGAGCCGAACATGTCCTCGGACACTCCCGGCACTAAAAGCCATACGCCATTTCATTTCGTATCTCAGCTGTCACGGCGAAGATTAACTAAACTAAACTGTGTTAAGCAAATAAGCAAACCAGACTACCTCAGAACCAACGAGCTCGTTGGTCAGAGCAGACTTTAAGTACCTCTCCCCTTCAGGTAGATTTTCCTCAAAATCTTCAGCACGATTCTCCTTGTCCGTTCCCCTTCATCACATCAACACATATCTCAGCTCATTTATATCTGCTACCATACGCTCTTGGAAATCAATCACAGATGATTTTTTTTTTTGCTAGGGGCTTTACGTCGCACCGACACAGATAGGTCTTATGGCGACGATGGGATAGGAAAGGCCTAGGAGTTGGAAGGAAGCGGCCGTGGCCTTAATTAAGGTACAGCCCCAGCATTTGCCTGGTGTGAAAATGGGAAACCACGGAAAACCATTTTCAGGGCTGCCGATAGTGGGATTCGAACCTACTATCTCCCGGATGCAAGCTCACAGCCGCGCGCCTCTACGCGCACGGCCAACTCGCCCGGTACAGATGAAATTAGAGACATGGGCAATCCGAGGCAATTTAGAAGGAAATTTTTAGTGTGGTACTTAAAAGTATATGAAACAGATCTCACAAATCTAAGAAAACCAATATTAAAATCTAAACTATTAACAAGGATACAATTTCTAGATGTTAAGTGAATTAATTTTAGTGATATTCAGCAATATGATGTTTAACTAAAGATTATATATATTATTTCATAAATTGTGTAACGGTGTTTCATAATATGGTTTGGCATAATAGCAGGTTTCATAGCCTGAGCCCTACCATATAAGAAAGGCAATAAATACAATAAAATTAAACTGCGTCCTAAAGAAGTACATAAGGTGATGGAGACCGAGAATGGTCAAAAATGAAACCCAGAATTCGATACAAATAGTTTGCAAAAAAGTGCGCCCAACGTTCGATTTTCTTGCCTTTACGGATGGTTTCGTATTCCTGACTGACGACTTCCACACAGTTGCAAAACATGTTAAAGAATTATAAAATATGGCTGCCAAAATTGCTAACAATTTCCTTGGAAAACAGCTTTGCACATATGGTCTAGAACAAGTGGGTCCCAGGCACAGAATTTGCGGAAATCGATTGTGTTCAGAAATTTCAGTAAGACATTTTCAGCCCCCAAAGGAAATGAGCAGTAGGCACTAAAAGAATGGGTGAGGAGGATGGCTACGGCTTATCGACTATACCATGGAACCTACAGGTCGAAGTCCATTTCTAATCAGACCAAATTAAAAGCCTTTCTGTACGGTGGTCAGAATGGAATCCCTCTATGCTGTGGAAACCCTGGCAAACGTATCTGTTCACAGGCATCGATAAAAGAGAAAGAAGGTGGCGTACAAAAAATGTGTCCAATGAAGTCTCTAAAAGGAGCATCTCACCGTCCGCTTAAGAATGAAATAGGAGCTTTACGAAACAGTAAATAAAAAGAGAACTATTAGGAAAAATAAACTAGACTTTTCTGGACACAGCAGGCGGACAAACCCCGAGAGGTTGGCTCAAGCTGAAAAAAAAAAAAAAAAACCGGGCGAGTTGGCCGTGCGCGTAGAGGCGCGCGGCTGTGAGCTTGCATCCGGGAGATCGTGGGTTCGAGCCCCACTGTCGGCAGCTCTGAAGATGGTTTTCCGTGGTTTCCCATTTTCACACCAGGCAAATGCTGGGGTTGTACCTTAATTAAGGCCACGGCCGCTTCCTTCCAACTCCTAGGCCTTTCCTATCCCATCGTCGCCATAAGACCTATCTGTGTCGGTGCGACGTAAAGCAACTAGCAAAAAAAAAAAAATTAAATAAATAAATAAATCGAAACCCTGTGGTTTAGAGAGGTACACAAAGACTTAGAGGGAGTAAGCGTGAAAGGGAGAGAGATAGGTACTGGAAAGAACGATGCTCATGAGAAACAATTTGCTAAATCGCGAAAAATCTCGGCGAAAAGCGAGGAAAGAGAAGTTAAAGGCTTAAGGACGTTTGACAAAAATTCAAAGAAAACAAGTAGAAGGCTAAATAGATAGTGTAAATGTGGCCGTAAGGTTGAATAAATAATAATAATAACTCTCTAGACTGTGAAGAGGACAAGAGTGACGACGAAATGGATACAACCTGATTAGTTCTTTCACACTGAAATGTGGACTTCATTAATGTACAGCCCCAGGATTCACCTGATGTGAAAATAGGAAACCATGGAAAACTATCTTCAGGGCTGTCGAATGCAAGTTTACAGCTACGTGAAACCGGGCGATTTGGTCGTGCGGTTAGAGGCGCGCAGCTGTAAGCTTGCATCCAGGGGGATAGTGGGTTCGAATCCCACTGCCGGCAGCCCTGAAGATGGTTTTCCGTGGTTTCTCATTTTCACAGGCTTAATTAAGGCCACTAACTAACTAACTAACAGCTACGTGGCCCGTACGAAGCAGCCAAATCTCTCGGTGATGGTAGATCGAGTCCATGTTGTCATTTGTCTGACAAGGCAGGAATCCGTCCCTTACTGATCATAGTAAACCCTTTTTTAAATACTGGAAAACAGTGTAAATTCAGTTTGATGGATATTTGGTTCATAATTTGGATTATGGCTATTTTTTGGTTGTGTAGAAGACTGTAGATCATCATCATCATCATCATTATCATCATCTTCTTCTTCTTCTTCTTCCTGGACATTCTCCCATCATCTGAGGTGGGCTTTTCTGGTCACTCGCTTCCAGTATTGTCTGTCTTGGACTCTATTTATGGGTATATTGCATTGTTTCAGGTCTTTTGAAATGTGAGCTTTCCATCTTATTTTCGGTCGTCCCATAGCGTTGACTTTTCCTCAACCTCTAGCCGTCGAGGCTGACGTGTTTGCTGATGTGCAAAGGAAAATGAGCCTTGGGGGTACATTATACTGTAGGAGTGCGTAAACACCTCATGCAAACATACATTCCTTCAGTACGATACGATACGGTTAATTTTAGTTCTTTGTTGTATACAACGCTAAGGCCCCGAAATAAACTTAACAATAAACACATACATACATGCATGCATGCATGCATAGGCTACATATACTACATATATGCACATGCAAATGAACACAACGAAAATTGTTCTGATGGGCTACACATCAATATGTGGCTGGGAGGCGTGGCCATTCTTAAGGAAAATAATGGATAGGGAGAGCATTGACATACTGTATTCGCGGTATTGCTCGCGCAGCAATGATATAATATGGCTGGGCGCACTACCAATTTATATTTTTGCCTGTAAGGTGGAGGGGCATTTTCCTGTCGCACAGAACGCTTGTTGTTGTCCACTACCTTGACCATAGCACATTTATTTATTTATTTATTTATTTATTTATTTATTTATTTATTTATTTATTTATTTATTTATTTATTTATTTATTCACGTCGCACCGGCAGGGACATGTCTTATGGCGACGATGGGTTAGGAAAAGACTAGCATTGGGAAGGAAGCGACAATGGCCTTGATTAAGATACAGGTCCAGCATTTGTCTGGTGTGAAAATGGGAAACGACGGAGAACCGTCTTCCGGGCTGTCGACAGTGGGGCTCGAACTCTCCCGAATGCAAGCTAACAGCTACACGCCTCGAACCGCGTACCATCCGCATTACGTCTGGTTGTCTTATTGTCATGCCTTTGCTGGCGAGATGTAGTGTTTACAGTGCACTATGCATTCTGGTATGGGCTATATCAAATTTGTTACTTTCATTGACCTATCTCAGTCTCATCCTTGGCTTTGACAATATGAAAGTGACTGAGGTATGAGCGATGCTGGTAATACCATTGCTTATGCAGCCAGTCCCTGTTATGAATGGTGTGAAAATATCGCTCATAGGGTCGGTTGGTGCATGCATTTCAGTGGGCTTGGCAGACTGATATGTAATAGCAACGGCTGGCTCGGTGAGGAAAGCAACGGGAATCTACCTCACTCCTCATTTCCGTAGTACGCCTCTTCAGTGAAGCCTGGGATATTTATGACAGCTGTTGGCGGAGCTGCAGAGGATCAAACCAGCCTTCGGGCTGAATACCCAACATACAACACATCTTATTGTCAAGAAGCAGTCATGCACATGTCTGTCCATCCATCGAAAAAATTGCAATGTCGTCTTAGCTCTGCTGATCTTGAGCATATTTTTCTCCAGTACATCATTCCAGTTGTTAAATTTGTTTTGAAGTGCATCCACGACATTTCGTTCGTAACCTTCGTAGCGTGCAGTTGGTAGTGTGTTCGCTCCGTGCGGCTCTCCCTCATTTTGTGTATGCAGGGACGAAATTGGTGTTTGTGTGTTGTAAGTGTTCATGCAATTGTGTTTCTTCTGTGACAGACTGTTTAGTGCGTAGTTTAATTACATACTGTATTTTGCTACAGAATTAGCAGTTTGTGATATGGTCGGGAGCCTATATGGGGATCGTGGCCCTCCCTCCGTATCACCATCTCATTTGCCTATACCTAACAGTGAGTGCTGTGGTAGTACTAAATTAACTTTCACATGCAGTCGAGTTGTTCATCTGCTGTGCCAGCAAACAAGCGTTCTTTAGCAGAGCCTTCAGGTAAGCAATTACCCCAGGTAATTCTACAGGTACTGTTTCAGAACATACTGTATGTATTCACATTTAATGTCTAGCTCATCTTCTAGTGAAGGCGATAGTTATTCAAATTCGAAGGAGGTATCAGCTTCGCTTCCTCCTACGAATTACAGAACACCGCTTCGGCTACGCCCCCGTAGCGTAACGGTAAGCGTAGTGTAAGCTGCCGTCCTGGGAAATCCCAGTTCGATTCCTGGCAGTGCCAGGAATTTAAGAATGGCAGGAGGGCTGGTATGTGGTTAAAAATCGTACATGCAGCTCACCTCCAATGGGGGGGGGGGTCTCAAAAAAGAACTGCACCACCTCCGGATGAGGACACGAGTTTAGTTTAGTGCGTAAGAGTATAATAAAACTAACCGGTATCGCCTTAATTCTTATATAGAAGGGAAACATAGGTAAACTACAGTACATCTGATGGCACTTGGTAAAATAATTTATCGGAAGTTTTCATCTCAACATCAAAATATCAACGATATTTCTTCTATCGGAAAATGCATTGAAATGGAATTTCATTCAAACTAGTCAATTGGTTCTCTTTTCTTTTCTGTACATCAATCTGAAGGTCATATTCCATCCCACGTCATCACTCGACAGGGTATGTCATTCGGGATATGCATACAGCTATCAAGAAAGAAGAACTATGACAAGTGATCAATTCTTATGTTAAAATTAAACGAGTACGACGTAGGCCTTTAGGGCAATACGTAGGACAATATTCCGACTGCTGCTCCAATACGGACCTGTATGATGCCTTTTGACTCTTAGTAATGGGGAGAAGCAGTTCACCTCTGCGAACTAGTTCATTCACTCTCGCTCCCAAGAAAGAACTACTTCACGAACTACTTCGCGAACTACTTCACAATGTGCAATTTTCCCGCCAGAGCGCTCTGCAACCACTGAAGTAGTTCGTACGCGAACATGTTCCTTCTCATCCCTTCCACTGCCTGCTTGATCTGCATCCGATGGCTGCTTATACTGCCTGCTCATTACAACATTTTAACATGGCACTAAATGAAACACTCCGTTTACAAATACCCACAGCAGGTGGCAGCACGAACCGGCTCCAGACCTGTCGGAATGAAATAGCGGGAAATAGGATAGACTGTACTTGTTTTCAGTGAAAATGGTGTACTGCTGCGTGCCTTTCTGCAAATCAAAGAAAGGGAAACCAGAATACCGTGATATTTCATTCCATGATATACCTTCAAGTACACAATTGCGTCGAAAGTGGTTAAGTATTATATCCAGAGAAGGAAACAGCAAGGGAAGTAAATGGATTCCTTCTGATTATTCCGTGGTTTGCAGTCTACATTTCGTAAATGACGATTTCAAAGTGACCAGCAAAACGCGAAAATTAAAAACAGGATCTGTACCCAGCCCTTTCCCTGATTATCCAACTTATAAACAACCGCTAATTTCAGCGATGATTAAGAGAAGGGATTCAAGCACAGAGACGTCTAACAAGAGCTCTTCAAACACCATTGCAGAAAATGGTAAGCGTAAGGTTTGAAGTATTACATACTAAGTAATATAATATCTGGGGACACTGTACTGTTAATGTGAAGGTACAAAACAGAATAATATGCTGTCATAGATTCCATTGTCCGCCTCTGTGGTGTAGTGGTTAGTGTGATTAGCGCTAACGCCGGAGGCCCGGGTTCGATTCCCGACTCTGCTATGAAATTTGAAAAGTGGTACGAGGGCTGGAACGGGGTCCACTCAGCCTCGGGAGGTCAACTGAGTAGAGGTGGATTCGATTCCCACCTCAGCCATCCTGGAAGTAGTTTTCCGTGGTTTCCCACTTCTCCTCCAGGCAAATGCCGGGAGCTTCCTTCACTCTTCCTTGTCTATCCCTTCCAAGGCCCCTGTTCAGCATAGCAGGTGAGGCCGCCTGGGCGAGGTACTGGTCATCCTCCCCAGTTTCATCCCCCCGACCCAGAGTCTGAAGCTCCAGGACACTGCCCTTGAGGCGGTAGAGGTGGGATCCTTCGCTGAGTCCGAGGGAAAAGCCAACCCTGGAGGGTAAGCAGATTAAGATTCCATTACGAGTCTTTTGCTAGCAGTATAAAATCGTGTCAATATACTGCTCTTTTTATTACTATTATTATTTACGCAAGTAGGGCCTATTTAGTTAATTGGTTAATTCCAGTGGCTCGGGGACTGGGGTGTGTGTGGCATCTTCAGCATTAGAAATCATCCTAGGTAGGGCTTTCATCTTCACAGATATGCAAGTCGCCTAATAGGCCGTTTATTATTATTATTCCCTGAGTATGTACTTGATTTACTGGAAGATTTTCGTGAGCCCCCTGAGTCAGTGTGTGTCACTTCGGAAATTGCTTACCAGGGATTAGTGTGTGGTTATTTAGTGCGTGTAATCGAAGAAAAAACAGAATGCAGCACGTGCTTGAATAACGTTTCTACCTCATTTAATTCATCCCCATTGATAGCTGCGCTAGCCCTAGCAACGATTTATTGGCCTAATTATGAGGCTTCAGAAATTTATTGAGGCGGCTCTACCGTATTGCAAGAAATCTGCAAGTCTGCTCCAGATTATAAAAAAAACTATGTTCTACCTTCTTTGTGCCAATGTAAGTTTTTAAAATGTTTTAGTAACAATAAGCACCGGGAACTTGTGTCAGAAACTGTGGTGGCCAAAGTCGTGAAACCTCTACTTGTAATGTAGGGAAGTACCATACAGACAAAGTTTCCAGGTTTTCTTCTTCGTCGAAACCTCTTTCTCGAAAAGTGCTGAAGCTATAACTCTCTAGAGCACCAGTTTATACGTAAAATTCTTTAATATTTCTCTTACTTTCAGATTTTAAATTTTGCTGGTATGCTTATCTAGTTGTATTCACGCGGTAAATGGGTACGTTTGGTGCTGCCATCTAGCGGCAGATTGTTTGTAAGGCGTTTAACACGTTTGAGTATGGAATGAGCAGGCAGTTTAAGCAGCCATCGGATGCAGATCGAGCAGGCAGTGATCCCTTCACACAAGGCTTCATCGCTTCGCGAGCTTTCCAAAATGAGGAAGTACACAAAGTGGACAACAGATAGCACGGAAGTGCACTTCTCTCTAACATTCGTAGATGCTACAGAGGTGAACGTTCCTATTACCGGTAATTGCAGTTCACAATCTCTCCCCCCCACCCCCAAACCCTCAGGAATGTAAGTGTATGAGAAATAATATTTCTTTTGAAAGATAATAAAAATTTCTGTTAGATATTGTCGACAGTTTTATACTTGAAAATGAGATGTTTTAAACGCTGATCTATTATCGCAAGAGAATCCTTTTCTTGATGGCGATTTCATCCCCTGACTGAAACTTATAACGTCTGAGCGTTAGTCAACTTTTTTTTCGCCGGTAGCGCTAAACGTCAGACCCCAACCCTCGTGGTCCTTTGTTTGTATAGTGGTCTTAGAGATAAAGTTCGTGAAGTAGGTAGTGCTGTGATTTACGGAAGTTTCTGTTATTGATAATGATTGTTTTGCGTGGGAAATTTATTTTATTCTCGTAGTGCACTAGTGTTGGAATTAGGTGTAGGCTACATTTTATTAATTCAGTAGTGAGTACAGTAGTTTTATGTCCTGTACATAGGTTAGCCACATTACTTTCCTCAGTTTCATTCATAGTGTTTTCGCGGTAACAGATAACGACATACACTATTAGGTTACATCCTAGTTTATACTTGGTCAAGCATTCCTTATGGCTACTCGTTCCAGAAAAAGTAGCCAAATTTGGGGCTTCTTTACTGATCTAGGCGATAATAAGGCAAAGTGTAAATTTTGCTCTAAAGTGATATCCTACAAAGGAGGGAACATTTTTAATTTAAACCGTCATGTCCGAACAGTCCATCCCACCGTGTCATTGTCCGCTCAACGTTTGGCCCCTCCGCGCCCAGACTCTCCGGACGATCCAAATGCTTATCCGGCGACCTCCTCATCTTCGGTCTCTTCAAGTACCATCGCTCCTACAAGCATAACATCGATAATGACTACGACGATAACAACAACAACAACAACGCCACATGTGACTTTCGGAAACAGTGCTATTTCTGCATATTTTCCCAAGCCCCTCTCTAACAGAAGAAGTCAGGAACTCGATTTTTTGCTACTGAAACTAATAGTGAACAATTATTTACCGTTTCAGATAGTAGAGAGTGAGGACCTGCAGAGGTTCATTTCTAAAGTAAATAGTGCCTACAAAATGCCGAGTCGTAAGACTTTAAGTAATACGCTACTCCCCCAATTGTACACTATGACAAAAGAAAAAGTGAGGAAAGATGTGCAGTCGGCAAGTAATGTTGCAGTCACCACGGACAGCTGGACGTCTTCCAACAACGAGAGCTATGTTTCAGTGATGTGCCACTATTTAGACGCCGACCTCAAACTGAAATCTTCATTGCTGGAGTGCATTAAGTACGACCAACAGCATACAGCAGCCAACTTAGCTGATAATTTAAGAAGAGTCTCTGAGGAGTGGAGAATTGAAAATAAAATTGTTGCAGTTGTCACTGACAACGCGCCTAATGTTGTAGCCGCTGTGCGACTAACAGGGTGGAAACACATACCCTGCTTCGCGCATACGCTGAACTTAATTGCTCAGTGTGGTCTTCAGGTAATAAAAGATCTGCTGAGTAAGGTGAAATCCATTGTGGAGTTTTTTAAAAGAAGTCCCCAAGCTTGTGAGAAACTGAAGGCTATGCAGGAACAACTCGGAGAGGCAAGTCTTCGCTTGAAGCAGGATGTGGTCACCAGGTGGAACTCCACATATTATATGTTAGAGAGAATTATTTCAGTAAAAAACTCTTTAGCCATCAACTACCCCGAACTTCGAAATCTGTCAAACGAGGACATCACTGTTATTCAGCAGGTTTGTGAATTATTGAAAGCATTCAGGGACTGTACTGAAGAAATTAGCAGTGAGAAGCAGGTCACGCTTTCTAAAATCCTACTTATGCAACGGGGTCTCAAGAAATGGTGCAGTCGTTTCAGCAACAATCCAGTTGTCGACAACCAATTGAGACTGATGGCGGCCAGCCTCTTGGAAGCGTTAGACAAACGATTTAGAGGTGCTGAGGAAAATAGTTTATTTTCTCAGGCCACACTTCTGGACCCACGGTTCAAAAAACTAGGGTTTTCTGAAGTTGGGTGTTTTGAACGGGCAAAGCAATCGCTCATTGCTTACTGCGAAAAGCACCGACCTTCAACAAATACGTCACCATTTTTATCAGAGCAAGTACCGGTAAACCAAGTCACAGGCTCTTCCATTTGGGACGATTTCGACGACAGTGCGTCGAAATTGGTTGGTCTGTCAAACCCTGCAACTGCAGCAATTGTTGAGCTGGATAAATATCTCCAAGAACCCCTTCTATCACGACATCAAAATCCCTTGTACTGGTGGCAAGAAAGGCGCCAAGTGTATCCAACCCTGTTCGAAATGGCAAAATCCCGATTGTGCATTGTCGCTACGTCTGTTCCATCTGAAAGAATTTTTTCGAAGGCTGGGCAGACAATTAGAGACAGGCGGACTCGATTAACTGGGAAAAAAGTTGAACAGATGTTGTTCTTAAGCTCAAATTTGTAACTTTTCGTTAAGACAATATCTTCCCAAACGGGATGATTGTGTAAATGATACTAAGTTTAATTTTGCGTGTATGTGTGTGTGTGTGCGCGCGCTTAAATACTGTGCAATACCAGTTTGCTGCTGTGAATAATAACATACCGGTACTGCTTCACAATGAACTACCGGAGTAATGGGAGTCACCACTTAAGACAGGTAAGATTTTCCCTTAAGAGCTAAGTTATCTATTACATGTCATTTTTCGCTGAACTGTGAAGTAACTAACTTTTTTTGTATTGCTTGCGAGTTCTAAGAAACGTTCGTTATCATTGTTTACAGTTCATGAGTGAGCTGTGACACGTTCGTTCTCCTGAAGCTTCCTGCCGTTATAGTTTCGCGAAGTAGTTCCGTAAACAGTCCATTCACCTCGTTCGTGAAGTCGTTTGGTCTCTATATGCAGTTCGCGAAGTAGTTCTCGAGGGACGAGTAAAAGCGTCACAGCTCATTCGTGATATTCTTTGGTCTGTATATACAGTTCGCGAAGTAGTTCTCGAGAGAAGAGTAAACATTTCACAGTTCGTGGGAGTGAAGTAGTTCCCGAGAACTAGTTCGTTCGCGAACTACCCATCACTACTTTAGACTCTTCCAGACAGTGTGTCAGCATAATGGGGCACGTTCTGCGGTTTCTTCGTATGTGGCGCCAGTGCGTATTTGCTATAATTGTTTACGCTTCGGACATAGGCTAAACGCAATAACTGTGGCCTGTCGGATGCTTGCTAGCTGCTTGAGCCTATGTTGGTGCCCTGTCAAGGTCAACATATAGCACTAAGTAAACAGTGCCCTGAGTGTAATAAACGAGATTTCGGCCAGGTATAACTTACCCGTTAAGGAAGGAAAAGACGTTGTTATGGAGAAGCCATACGGTACGCTGAAGTGGTTAAGCCATTAAGACTCCGAGATCAGGAAGCTTTTCCTTCCTCGCCAGGACAATAAAATCACAATCATGGTTTTTCAAATCGAGGGAGCTGGCCGTGCGGTTAGGGGCGCGCAGCTGTGAGCTTGCATTCGGGAGACAGTTGGTTCGAACCCCACTGTCGGCAACCCTGAAGATGGTTTTCCGTGATGTCCCATTTTCACACCAGGTAAATCCTGGGGCTGTACCTTTATTAAGGCCACGGCCGCTTCCTCAACTCCTAGCCCTTTCCTATCCCATCGTCGCCATAAGACCTATCTGTGTCAGTGCGACGTAAAGCAAATAAAAATGGAAATTCCCTGTCACTTCATTTATCCATTGTTGAATATCTTTAATTATTCACTGCAACAGGGGACTTACCCGGAAATAAGGAAAGTGGCCATAGTTCGCCCGCTTCCGAAAATAAGACTGGCAAAGGACGTCAGTGACTATCTGCCGATTAGCATCTTATGTACTGGGTATATTGTCAAAAGCTATAATTAAAGAAACGCGTTTTTTTTTTTTAATTTGAGAGAGGACTGTTTCTCGCGTGTACAGTTCTATGTTGCATGTTCCAGAGTTAGCTCTGCCAGTAGCCGGATCATCTTAGCTCCGAAAGGCATCGCCACAAACGTGGTTTAGATAGAGTTTCTGGGGTAAATTAAACTGAATTTTTCAGTGAGTTTTTATACTTCAGGAATTTTCAGATAATGTCTTAATGCAGGTCCGCCTCTGTGATGTAGTGGTTAGTGTGATTATCTGCCACCCCCGGAGGTCCGTGTTCGATTCCCTGCTCTGCCACGAAATTTGAAAAGTGGTACGAGGGCTGGAATGGGGTCCACTCAATCTCGGGAGGTCAACTGAGTAGAGGTGTGTTCGATTCCCACTTCAGCCATCTTGGAAGTGGTTTTCCGTGGTTTCCCACTTCTCCTCCAGGCAAATGCCGGGATGGTACCTCACTTAAGGCCACGGCCGCTTCCTTCCCTCTTCCTTGTCTATCCCATTCAATCTTCCCATCCCTCCACAAGGTCCCTGTTCAGTATAGCAGGTGAGGCCGCCTGAGCGAGGTACTGGTCATTCTCCCCAGTTGTATCCCCCGACCCAAAGTCTGAAGCTCCAGGACACTGCCCTTGAGGCGGTAGAGGTGGGATCCCTCACTGAGTCCGAGGGAAGAAAAACAGATTAAGAAGAAGAAGAGTCTTAATGCAGTACCGAGAAATGACTACTTTTATCAAATTATGAGATCCATGCGAGCGAAGCCGCAGGTAGCAACTAGTATATCATATGTGGAGACCTTAACGAGCATAGTAAGTTACAGCTTGGACATAGTCCTTCAAGAGATGATGGATGACTACCACAGCGTTATACTCAACGACGGCAGTCCTACCGTTATATCTCGTCCTGGATATCGACCTTCGGCGGTGGATGTAACTATCTGGTCTCCGGCAATTTCTACCAACCTCTCTTGGCAAACATGATGATACTCCCTGAGAACTGATCATCTTCCTATCGAACTTTATTTTCAGAATAGCTACGCCTTACCTATAACTTTGTCCGACTCGTTGGCTGAATGGTCAGCGTACTGGCCTTCGGTTCAGGGGGTCCCGGGTTCAATTCCTGGCCGGGTCGGGGATTTTAACCTTCATTGGCTAATTCCAATGGCCCGGGGGCTGGGTGTTTGTGCTGTCTCCAACATCCCTGCAACTCACACACCACACAAAACACTATCCTCCACCACAATAACACGCAGTTACCTACACATGGCAGATGCCGCCCACCCTCATCGGAGGGTCTGCCTTACAAGGGCTGCACTCGGCTAGAAATAGCCACACGAAATTATTACCTATAACTTTTTACCCAACCACAGAGTGGAATTCCAAACGAGAAAATTGGCTTGCCTTCAACTGGAAAGAATAGGTACTTTGTACAACTCTCCCTATCGATCCACTTAAAACACTCAAATGTTTAATACACGTTATTGATGATTCAGCTGTGGTTAGTATCCAAGTTAAACAGTCTTTCTGCTTTTCGAAACTTACCCCTACGCCGTGTTGGTGGGGGGCGGGGGCGCGAAGA
This sequence comes from Anabrus simplex, assembly GCF_040414725.1. NCBI lineage: Eukaryota > Metazoa > Arthropoda > Insecta > Orthoptera > Tettigoniidae > Anabrus > Anabrus simplex. The sequence goes on along the minus strand of NC_090266.1, from coordinate 944,030,983 downwards.
CACAGAATACTCTCGAATGATCGCAAGAAAAAGCTTGGTTTTACACGATATCGACGCCTTTCTTCCTGAGAAAATTATTCTATCCATCAACGTATCAACGCACAAGTCAAACTATTTTTAGAACAAAAAACACGAACTAGCTGGCGAAGGTACTGGGAAGAAATTAACAGAGAAATCCCACTTACTACAATCTGGACTAAAGTACGGACCTTAAAAGGAGTAAGGGTAAGCTCTCCACGTCCTTCATTCTGACCGATTCCTCTACAGCCTGTGCCGCGAATTTCCCCACCTCGGACCGCAATCATTTCCTGTTTCGGCTATTTACACACTCGGAAGCGGAACTTCAACTGGTGTTAAAACATAATAACAACAACACAGCCCCTGAAAAGGATCGCATCCAGTACTCCATGTTATCACATCTCACCTATCAGCCTATGAGTCATTTATTGGACCATTTTTACAATATATGGACATGCGAAAATAACCATTGGACTAATATTCTGAAGCGCGGGAAGTCCGAGCGAGTGGCTACGCTGTTTGGGTCACGAAGCTGTCATTTTGCATTCGGAAGATAGTGGGGTGAACCCCGTGAATATAGTTTTCCGTGGTTTCCCATCTTCACACTAGGCAAATGCTGGGGCTGTACCTTAATCAAAGCCACAGTCGATTCCTCCTCACTCCGAACCCTTTCCAGTCCCGTCATCTCCATAAGACCTATCTGTGTATAGGAAAGGATCCTAGTGATCTTTCTCCTTTCAGACCGATTGCCTTTTCCACGTGTGAGGTAAAGACTCAAGGAAGGATGGTGAAACACGGCTCGAGTGTTGGCTGGAACATCTCAGTTGCTTCCTCAGTCGCAGTGTGGTTTCCCCCGCGTAAGAGGAAATTTGGAACATTTCAGCAAATTCATTACTGTAATAGAACATGGTTTTGTGTAATGGGTACCTTACGGCTCTCTCAATGGACGTCAGCTCTGCGTATGATAACGTCAATACACGAGTTCTCTTAAGTAAACTACAAGAATTTCGTATCCCTCCAACTTTTACGTATGGTCTTCAGACATTGTTAAATGAACGACATATCGATGATGATGATGCTTGTTGTTTAAAGGGGCCTAACATCGAAGGTCATCGGCCCCGAACGACATATCGTCGCTGGGCAAAGGAAACCTCGTAAGTCCTTCGGAGTAAGGTTTACAGAAGAATTGCAAAACTGAGCTGTCAGCAACGGCGGGAGAACTGTTCCTGGCATTTTTATTACTTAATGATAGCCCATTTATTCGACCATTGGAGTCTTCTGTTCCCTTCTCAGGCAACGCGGCAAGCCTTCACAAGGTAGATGGAGAAACGTGGTTTTCTCTTGAGTGGAATTACAAGGTTTTCATTGCCAAACAAAGATATGTGTATACGAGATGGACATAGGCACATGCATGGCCCGTACCTGTGTGATTAAAGGATTTTCATAGGGTATTGTGCTCATCTCGACTCTGTATACATTTTAACTGCTGACCTTGAAAATATGTTTAGCCCCGCGGTGCATGTTTTTTCAATACACGACCTAACCAGACCCCACTCCCTCCCGCCAAGACGCCTTGCTAGCTTTCACCTCACTATTAACATCTAAGTCTTTTTCTTCTTCTTCTTCTTCTTCTATTAAAGCACTGGAACACACTCAAAGCTGTTATTGACAGTTAAGCAACATCGGGCGTGATCAACCACTAGATGGGTGGACTTACGACAAGCACGCACTGCGCATATGCTCCAGGCCACACCCTGTCCAATAAATGACTAAACCATACTCCAACCCAAATTCTTCAACAATATTAACGCAGGAGTACACACCGTTATGACAAGGCTCTCAAAACCAATACTGGTTGACAGGTCACAACATTCGCGGGTTAGCGACTCACGTCTTGTCGTGGCCGGGCGAGCAGTCTGTCGGTGGCAGGGAGAGAGAGGTCTTCTGGTCTTATGCTGATATTCATTTTAGGGCCATTCACATACCCGTTGAAACCATTATTATGCCTTTTGAGTCTGTCTTAATTAGAGTTGTCATATTGTACACTCTCTTCCAAAAATTGAACGCCTGGATAATATTCTCCATTTTATGACCCGTACCTGGTGGTGTTATACTATTGATTCTGTATCGTTCTCTCATAGACTACGGGAGTTTTTTTGTATGGGAACGTTTCTGCATGTGTCACAAAGGAACTTAACATCATACAATTACGGGCGATCCGCATCTGTGTGTGTGTGTGCCGTACGATCCACGGCAACAAATGTGCTCTTAGTAGAAGCGGGCGAAATCTTTGGAATTGCATCGAGAAATGCTAGGTAAGAAATTTCTGTTACAACGTTCAGCTATTTCACAACATCCCCTTCTTTCTCTAGGGCAGCGATTGGCACGAGTGAAATGGACAACGCTTGCACTACCACCCACAGCTTCTGTTACGCTGAAATCTATTTTCCCTGTTAATTATCTAAACGGAAAGCATGCCCAGTTTCGATGTCAGATTCAAGTGTTCTACGTATTGTCAGCCTCGTGTCGGTAGATTTACTGGCACGTTAAAGAACTCCTGCAAGACTAAAATCCGGCACCTCGGCGTCTCCGAAAACCGCACAAGTAGTTAGTGCGACGTAAACCAATTATTTTTTAAAATATCTTCACGTTAACTGCAAGTGGAACTTCCGAATTCCATCACCAATTTTCGTTCTTTATGAAACTACTAGCAGTTACCGGCTTCGCTCGCGTGGATTTAGTAAAATAATAAAAGTAATCGTTCCTCGGTACTGTAATACGACATTATCTGAAAAACCGTAAAGTATAAACATTACCGACAAATTGACATTCATTTACCCCGGAAACTCTTTGTAAACCACGTTTGTGTTATTGCCTTTTGGGGCTAAGATGACCATGCAACATAGAACAGTACATATGAGAAACAGTCTTCTTTCAAACCGAAAAAAATGTTTATTTTTAAAGGAGATTCTATCTATCTATCTATCTATCTATCTATCTATCTATCTATCTATCTATCTATCTATCTATCTATCTGTCTATCTATCTATCTATCTATCTATCTATCTATCTATCTATCTACAAAAGAACATGTCCTGACTGACTGACTGACTGACTGACTGACTGACTGACTGACTGACTGACTGACTGACTGACTGACTGACTGACTGACTGACAGATTCATCATCGCCAAGCCAAAACTACTGGACATAAAGAAATGAAATTTTGGGGATACATTTATATTAGGGTGTAGGTGCTCACTAAAGGAGGATTTTTGGATATTCCGGCCATAAGGGGGTAAAAAGAGGGGTGAATTTTTAAAATGAGGATATCTGTATCTCAAAAACGTAAAAGTTTACTGAAGTAAAAATTGGTATTTGGAATCTCCTTTAAAAATATAGAAACGCGTATTTTTTTGTTTTCCAAAATCCCATTAAGTGGGATGAAAAGTGGAGGAAAATGGGTTGAACACCTTTTATGAGGAGACTCATATCTCAAAAACTGAAGATGTTACAGACATGAAAATTGGTATTTAGAATCTCCTTTGAAAATAAAGGAACACGTATTTTGTGCTTTTGGATAATCCGATGAATAAGGGGTAAACAGGAGTGACAAACGGGGTGATTTGAAAACTGGTATTTGAATTTCCTGTAAAAGTAAAGAAACATAAATATTTTTTCGGAAAATCCACTTAAGGGGAACTGAAAAGAGGGCGAATTTTTAAAATAATTTCTACAGTATATCTCAAAAACTTAACATGTTACAGACGTGAAAATTGGTATTTGGAATCTCCTTTAAAAATAAGGAAACACGTATTCTTTTGTTTTCGGAAAAACCCTTAACAGGGGGGGTGAAAGAATTGAAAAATTAGTTGAATTATTTGTATGAATATATGCACCAAGAAATCTAAAGATGTTACAAACGTGAAAACTGGTATTTGGAATCTCCTTTAAAAATAAAGAAACACGCATTTCTGTGAGGGGAATCAACTTGGTAAGGGGGGATGAAAACGGTGTGTAGTGTTGAGATGTTTCTGACTCGCTGACTGTCTTTTGAAACATATTGAACTGCATTTATATTGAAAAATCTGAATATCTGCATTTAAACATGAAAATTATGAAAATTAATATTCATTAAATAAAATACACACTCGTCGGACCTTGTACTCACACTTACTCGTTACCTGATTACTTACACATACGTTATTTGAAGGGCGCCAGCTGCCACTCAGTGCAGCAATAATAGAATGAGACTCTTGACTATCTCTAGGGTGTGGGGTAATGAGCTTACATTTGACAACATACCAGACAAGTTCTGGGAAAAGGAGATTGGCGTTCGGTTTCCCCATTAATTTTGAGGTTAAGATATTTTACTGTCATTGAAATAAAACTATGAATTCGTTTGATAGAACAAAATATATTCTTTAAATAATATATAAAAAAACAGTGAGTCTTGTTGCGATAAAACAGATGAGAATATGAAATTATGACATTGCAACTGAAAGAAACTAGGCATGAATTTGAATTCTTCTTGACCGGACATTTAACAATTTATACGAAATATTTCCCTCACTGATTCACTTGACTGTACCTTCAACACTTTGAGTGTAATTACGACGTATTCCTTTGATCTGATGTTTACTGTAGATGTGTCACGCCTAACTTGGTGATACATCCTTGTGACTGCTTCTTCTCCAAATCATCTGACTTCTTTGTAAGTCAATATGGTATTACCTCATGGCAGGTGGTATCTCTCTCTGACTCCATGGTAAGCCCTTGCGTCCGTGTCTTCAACTAAGTGACCAACCAACTTTGGCCTCACTCTCTCAATGACCAATGATTAATGGCTCACTGAGTCTTCTCCATCTCTCGTTCACACTCGTTGACTGACCGACTGAGGCTTCTTCATCTCGTAGACTTCTTCACTGTTCAGCTTCCGTTTAACTAATGACTGATGCTACAATATGCAGCCTCCTTTTATAGACGTTGCATGGCACAGCTACGTAATCTCCAGAAATAACAATGACATACTCCCACAACGCCTCAAACTGTTGCATGTACTGGTGAAATCCCCTGGGGCGGCTGAGTCTCTGAGCGCATTGCTAAAAGCTCACGATGACGTAGCCATGACGTAGCAATGACTGGCAGAATCGCCAGTAGTATTGCACAATGTAACGATGCCATATCCAACATCTGACATATAGCAATTCTCACTGTACATGTATTGAGTGTTATTTTACACACACGTATATATGCATACATCTAAATACAATCCTGCAAGCGACAAGCATTGCAAAATTGAATTGAATAAGAATGATAATTACAATAATAGTAATATCACAGATAAAATAATAATAATACTGAGATAATAATAATAATAATAATAATAATAATAATAATAATAATAATAATACAGATAAAATCATAAAATAATAAAAATACAGATATCATCTTGTAACGGGATTTGAACCGTTACAGTGTAACGTCGCACTAACAAACCGAAGTTTTCTGCGACACAAGCATGGATAAGGGTTAGGACTGGAAATGTAGTAAACGTGGTCTCAACTGAGGTACAGCCTCAGTATTTGCCTGGTGTGAAAATTGATAAACCACGGAAAACTATCCTCAGGGCTGCGGACAGTGGCGCTCGAACCCACTATCTCCCGAATAAAAGCTAGCAGCTGCGCGCCCCTAACCGCACGGCCAACTTGCTCGGTGGAATGGAGTTATCAATATCTTTATCTGAGGTTGAGGCGCGTGCATTTATTTACTTGCCGTATGGCTTTTAATGCCGTGATCCGAGGTCGCACGGTGACTCCCATAGGCAACTTGCGCGTCTGGATGTGGGATGATGATGCTGAGGTAGGGGGAGGATGAAACCCGTTAATGGCACGTAGCCTACTTCTGTTGAATAACATCAAGGAGTGTGTTCAAAACTTTACGTCGCCATCCGACGGACGAATCAGATTTGACAGCGTTCATATGCCCTCACTCCATAGAATACTACGGAGAGATTTGAAACTGAATCCAGACTTTAGGCACGCACTCTATTGATCAGAAATTGTGTACCACCAACTCCCCTACCCTTCCGGCCAAATTCAGATGGTGAAATATTTTCCGAACAACGGGACTCCAACTGACTAAGCACGGTGTCAGACCGTAATGATCATGGCCTCCAGGCGGGCTACGTGTATTACAGATTTGATGATATAAAATGACTAAAGACAGATCAGTTCTACACAACACAAGCACAGGGTGCAGCTTTTCTATTTTAATGTTCCTTCCTTTATTATCTCTCCTCGTTTCAAGAATATCTGCTTGTTACGTTGTAGACGTCATAGTTAATAAATAAATAAATAAATAAATAAATAAATAAATAAATAAATAAAAGTCCGCCTCTGTGGTGTAGTGGTTAGTGTGATTAGCTGCTACCCCCGGAGGTCCGGGTTCGATTCCCGGCTCTGACACGAAATTTGAAAAGTGGTACGAGGGATGTAACGGGGTCCACTCAGCCTCGGGAGGTCAACTGAGTAGAGGTGGGTTCGATTCCAACCTCAGCCATCCTGGAAGTGTTTTTCTGTGGTTTCCCACTTCTCCTACAGGCAAATGCCGGGATGGTACATAACTTAAGGGGACGGCCGCTTCCTTCCCTCTTCCTTGTTTATCCCTTCAAATCTTTCCATCTCCCCGCAAGGCCCCTGCTCAGCATAGCAGGTGAGGCAGCCTGGGCGAGGTACTGGTCATCCTCCTCAGTTGTATCCACCGATCCAGAGTCTGAAGCTCCAGGACACTGCCCTTTAGGCGGTAGAGGTGGGATCCCTCGCTAAGTCCGTGGGAAAAACCGACTCTGGAGAGTAAACAGATAAAGAAGAAGAACGAAGTAAAAACCTTTTAATATAATGTTAAAAACATATAATTCAGTTGTCATTCAACTTTGTATAGTCAGAGTCAAAGAAAACATTGCATCAACACGACTGAGGATATCTGTGTAATCAGAAAGTACTTCAAACATTTCTTAGACTTTTGTGTAATTTGATTTTAAAACCGATAATCTAGGTGCTGATTTAAAAAAAATCTGCATAACAAAGTGCCTTAATCTGTCGATGTTAAGAGTATTTACACAGGGTGTGAAAAATTACTCCCTGGATATGCAGTTTTAGAAGCTCAATAATATTAAATGTAGACATTCTAGATGTTTCTAATTTTCTCTGAAATGTAAATCGAGCCACGTGATAGGTTTACCTAAAGTTACACAGGAGTTTAATAATCTCAATCGTGAACTATAAGAGAAGCATAATGGCATCAAGGGGGTAGAAAAATTCAAGCTTGTAGTTTTACGTGACTTTTGCCACGGGACCTCCAATTTTACGTGAAGCCCGAACCACATCGACGGGACATTTCGTTTCAAATATCCCAGACGCATTGACCGAGATTTAAATCGCGGCTGCCTTGATGAAAAGCCAGTGACTATTACGCCTCCTGTCCAGGAGATCTGATTTGATAATGACCTATTTCATGTTAAGATACGTGAAAAAGAAGAGGGTATATTACTATCTGCTAATATAATTTCAAGTAAAATTCAAATTCTCTAATGCATTAATTCCATTTCGTCTCCTTCCCTCATTACTGAAGAGGTTGTTCCTTCATAATTATATATTACACAACTTTTATTAGCTATACTTTTTCAACACACTAATATTAACAAAGGAATTTGACATTTTCTGTTTTGGTTCCCTTAATATCGCTATACCACTGTATACTAATCAAATGCAAACAAACAAACAAACAAACAAACAAACAAACAAACAAACAAACAAACAAACAAACAGACAAACAAACAAACGAACAAACAAACAAACAAACAAACACGAAACTGAACTGGACCTAGTTTCGAGCTTTGAATACTTAATCCGAAATTTTAAATAAACCAATTATCAGACAGAAATTTGAATTATACAGAAAAAACTAGAATTTTATATAGATGAAATGTAAGTCTACAAGTCTATACCTATGATATATATCATATAACCAAGCGGAGTGGCTGCGCTTGTTAATAACGTACTACGGCTATGGAGCCAAGCTCTGCTTTTAGGAGACGAGTGGGTTCGAACCCCACCGTCGTCTGTCCTGAGTATGTTTTTTCTGTGGTTGCACATTTTCACTTCCAGGCTAATGCCGGGACAATTCCTATTCATAGGCCACTGCCGATTCCTTCTACTCCCTTACCCAAGTTCATTCACCATCATTCAATTCATCTTCATGTCCGGCTCCATGGCTAAATGGTTAGCGTCCTGGCCTTTGGTCCACAGGGACCCGCGTTCGATTCCCGGCCTGGTCTGAGATTTTAACCTTAATTGGTTAATTCGTCTGGCTCGGGGGCTGGGTGTGTGTGCCGTTTTCATCATTTATATATCATCTTAGGTATGGCCCCATCCTCACAGACATGCAGGTCGCCTATAGGCCATCTACTAGAGAATGACCCGCACCAAGCCTTTCCGGAGGCCACACGCTATTATTATTATTATTATTATTATTATTATTATTATTATTATTATTATTATTATTATTACGTCTTCATTAGCTCCTCAACTGAGGTTGGCGTCAGGAAGGGCATCCGGACGTAAAACATGCCATATCATTTCATCTGACGTAATCCCAGACTCCGTATCAGGAAACGGAACTAAGTGTTAGACATACATATACACAATATAAACTCCGTTAACTATGTTTATGGTGATCTGATTAACTGGCCTGATTAACGAAGTGGAATTAGCGCACTTGAGAAGCTGAATTTTGCTTGAAATGATATTATTTAGTCGAGTTCTGCATGCTCTAGAAAACTTATCATATCTAAAACGGTAGTAGGTTAAACACATACACTTCCCTGAGCCGTGAAGGCCTTCATCTGATCTATAGTCATTAATCAAGTCCTGGAGGTCAGATATCAGATATGGCTCTGCTCCTCTTGTTCGTCCACTTCTGACAGTAATGTACTCTCCTCGCTGAACATGTTACTTTTGGAACGTTTTTTTAATTAGGAGACACGTTAGGTTTAGTAGAGAATTCAGTTGATGGTAAACACTTAAGTATTTATTCAGGAATGTAGGCGCATGAATAAGTGTCTGCACTATTTGTCACAATACACTTCAGCCTTACGAAGGCAAGAACTATTTCTGTCACAAATCAAAAGTGCTCGATTCTGTCCTGAGAACTGGCAGGAGTTGCACATGAGAGGTACCAATTCTTTAAAATGGAATATACGTAATTGTACAAGTTCGGACAAGTTAGTGTAAATGAAGCTTACTGTTGTAAGTTATTCAAAGGTAGATTTCATACATTTAAGAGAGCCATGTCTGATAAATGAAACTATGAATGTTAATGAGTGGTGTGATCATCTACATTTCTTAATCCACAGACAGTTTCCAGTTTCAACCGGGTCAGGAATGTAATGAATGATGCCCCCATCTAGCGGTGAGGGTAGGAATTGTGCCGGGTGCCGAAGCCTGTCCCTTATCGCACTCCTCTGGGGATTATTAATGACTGAAAGATGAAATGAAATTATATTGGAGAGTGTTGATGGAATGAAAGATGACAGGGAAGACAGGAGTGTCCGGAGGAAAACCTGTCCCGCCTTCGCTTTGTCCAGCACGAATCTCACATGGAGTAACCGGGATTTGAACCACGGAATCTAGTGGTGAGCGGCAGGGGCGCTGCCGCCTGAGCCACCAAGGCTTCATTTCTTAATATTAAATGAATTCAAATCATTAAAGGTATATACACGCCCTTTGAAAAAGCTGTTTAGGAAAACAAAGAAATGCGTTAAATTCACCGATCAAGCAGGCGAATTTAAATCTCTAAGATTTGACGATGATAGTGTCGTTCTACTTGACTCTGAAGAGTTTCTAAACGACACGGATGGCCTTGATGAAACAGTACAGTAATGCACATGAATAAATGTTAAATAAAAAGAAAGGAATGGAATTTAGTCGAATAAATCAAGTGATACTGGAAATATTATGTTAGGAAGTCATAAAAGAAGTGAATTAACATTGTTTTTTAAGCAGAAAAATGATCAATGGTGATAGAAGGAAGCAGAGTATAAAATATAGGCTAGCACAAGAGAGGAACGTTTTCCTGAAAAGAGAAATTTACTCACTTCTAAATCCGTTTTAGAAAGTCATTTCTAAAGACGTGTGCAGAGCGTGACTATGTGGAGGTGGAACGTGGACATGACTGGTATAGAAAGAAGAAAATAGAGGCTTTTGAAATATGGCATAAAAGAGGGCTTTGATAGATCCTAAAGCAAATTACGAGGTACTGAATCAAGTTTGTGAGAAGAGAATGATGACCAGGTGACGAGAATTGTTGAGGAGACGTATGTTGTTACGTCTCGAAATCGTTCAGTTAGTTCTAGAGGAAGATTGTATGAGTGTGGCGGTCGGCGGGGAGGGTGGGTTGATAGATGGGTGGAAGAATGCTAGTAGGACGCCAAGATATGAGTATGGCAGAGGTGTTAGAGTTTTAGTTACGTGATGATGGAATGGTTTGCGCAGATTAGGGAGGAATGGGGGACTTCTCGAAATCAGGCTATGCACTGATGATCCAAAAACAAACACAACAATAACAGAAACAAAAACAACATCAACAATGAAAGGCTGTAAGTGAATATTTATCTATGTATTATAAATGAATCTCAAGCTTTCTATTGGGATTATTTAATAAACGAGTCTTCGCTCACTTAGTTCAAGCATTGTACTTCACTACAATGAGACGACGTGGATCGAGAAAATATCAATGGTATCGACAAATGTTCTATACCGTAGTTTACCAATAATATCAAAACTGCGCATTAGTACTTCTCCCTAACGTGAGATGTGATAAGATGTGACAAAATACTGTAAAAAAGGACCGGGATGCCCGAACTGTACTGTCTGATTCTGGGAGGAAATAAAACAAGTATTATACATTTAAGTAAATAGTTTTTACTCATTATAATTTTCTTCATTTGATTCTGTAACGTAGGTCCAACCTTCTAGATATTTAAAAGTATTGTACGCACGGAAACAGTTAGATATGGTGGCGAAAAACACATGCAAGTGCTCTTTTATTCCGTGAAATACATATTAAATTTGTTCAAAGAGTTTTGCAGAGAACAGAACAAATTTCAGCAGCATAACCCATTGTCTACTTAATACAGTGGGGCTGTTAAGATATAACAACTAATCTCTTGCATCTTTAGGCGGGCGACCAAAGTCTTCATGTTGTCTTCTTACAGTATAACAACCCTTATATTTCCTCAATCTCTCGTGTTAAATGTTATGGTATAATTTCTCTAATTGGCCCAATACCCATCAGAGTTGATTAGTCCAATGTGTGGGAATAGTTTATAGCAAAGAATACCTTTAATATTTCACCAGCCACAAAGCGTAACCTTGTTTGTGTGAATTCTCCTTATAACATATCCAAACCATATTTTCACGAAGATCACTCTATTCACTTCTTTACGTCTCACCGACACAGATAGGTCTTACCGAGTTAGATGGCTACGAGGTAGGCTTACAGGCCAAAAATCCACCATCTGCAGCCTTGAACCAGAAGTTTTGTGTGATGTGGTTTTATGGTGCACGTGATTTTAAATATCTCTCTTCATTTTTTAAATCCTGAGAGTTAGTTTGTACCGATGACCGTACAGAAATAAACAGATCGCTTTCAATAGCGTTCCAACGTGATAATTTATTTCCCGTAGAAAGTATGAAAAGAAGACAATTAAATTCTGCATAATCTATTTATTAAATAATTAATAAATTGTTATTTGATAATAAATCAGTTATAACATTCAACTGGCAGATAAATAATAGGTATATTTCTCCGTAGAATATGCATGAGGAGGTATCCTAGTCTCTAGCACTTAAACGTTTGAGGTATTTCTCAGAGTAAGTTCAACTAATGATTAAATATACGTCCCAGATGAATTTATGGTACATATATGCAAAGTGTCGAATCGAATCACTACTGATTTGCATTTAGGGCAGTCGCCCAGATGGCAGATTCCCTATCTGTTGTTTTCCTAGCCTTTTATTAAATAATTTCAAAGAAATTTGAAATTTATTGAACATCCCTAGCTCCCATTCCTATAAACGAATATTTGACACAATTTGTCCTCTTGAATTCCAACTTTATCTTCATATCTTTCCTAATTTTAAAGACACCACTCAAATTTATTCATCTACTAATGTCATTCCACGCCATCTCTCCGCTGACAGCTCGGAGCAGAGTACTTAGTCGAGCAGCTCGTCTTCTTTCTCCCAAGTCTTCTGAACCCAAACTTTGCAACATTTTTGTAAAGCTACTCTTTTGTCGGAAATCACCCAGAACAAATCGAGCTGCTTTTCTTTGGATTCTTTCCAGTTCTTGAATCAAGTAATCCTGGTGAGGGTCCCATACACCGGAACCATACTCTAGTTGGGGTCTTACCAAAGACTTATATGCCCTCTCCTTTACATCCTTACTACAACCGTTAAACACCCTCATAACCACGCGCAGAGATCTGTACCCTTTATTTACAATCCCATTTATGTGATTACCCCAATGAAGATCTTTCCTTATATTAACAACTAGGTACTTACAGTGATCCCCATAAGGAACACTCTTCCCATCAACACAGTAATTAAAACTGAGAGGAATTTTCCTATTTGTGGAACTGACTTTTAACCCCCTTTTATCATCATACGATTGCCTCTGTCCATCTCACAACATTATCGAGGTCATTTTGTAACTTTGTAACGTATTTATTACTCTATACAGAATAACATAATCTGCCAAAAGCCTTATCTCTGATTCCACTTGTTTACTCATATCATTTATATATATAAGAAAACATAAAGATCGAATAATACTGCCTTGAGGAATTTCCCTCTTATTGATTACAGGATCAGATAAAGCTTCGCCTACTCTAATGCTCTGAGATCTATTTTCTAGAAATATAGCAGCCCATTCAGTCACTCTTTTGTCTAGTCCAACTGCAGTCCATTTTGCCAGTAGTCTCCCATGATCCACCCTCTCAAATGCTTTAGACAGGTCAATCGCGATACAGTCCATTTGACCTCCTGAATCCAAGATGTCTGCTATATTTTGCTGGAATCGTACAAGTTGAGCTTCAGAGGAATAACCTTTCCTAAAGCCGAACTGCCTTCTATCGAACCAGTTATTAATTTCGCAAATATGTCTAATATAATCAGAAATAATGCCTTTCCAAAGATTACTGCAACGCATGTGAAACTTACTGACCTATAATTTTCAGGTTTATGTCCTTTATACACAGGGGCTCTTATAGCAACTCTCCATTCATTTGGTATAGTTCATTCATGCAAACAATAATCAAATAAGTACTTCAGATATGGTACTATATCCCCACCTACTGTCTTTAGTATATCCACCGAAACCTTATCAATTCCAGCTGCCTTTCTAGTTTACAACTTTTGTATCTTACTGTAAATGTCATTGTTATCATAGGTACATTTTAATATTTCTTTAGTATTAGTCACCTCCTCTATCTGGACATTATCCTTGTAACCAACAATCTTTACATACTGCTGACTGAATACTTCTGCCTTTTGAAGATCCTCGCATACACACTCCCCTTGTTCATTAACGATTCCTGGAATGTCCTTCTTGGAACCTGTTTCTGCCTTAAAGTGCCTTAAAGTACTCTTCCATTTTTCACTAAAATTTGTATCACCGCCAATTATGCTTGCCATAATGTTATCCTTAGCTGATTTCTTTGCTAGATTCAATTTCTCCTTACTTCCACAGCCATTTCTAACTCTATTTCTTTCCAACCTGCACCTCCTTCTTAGTATATTTCTAGTTCTCCTTCTTAGTCTCTTTACTTCTCTGTTATAATATAGTGGATCTTTACCATTCCTTACCAACTTTAAAGGTACAAACCTATTTTCACATTCCTCAACAATTACTTTAAACCTATCCCAGAGCCTGTTTACATTTTATTTGCCGTTTTCCACCGATCATAGTTACTTTTTGAAATCTTCCTCATGCCATTTTTTCAGCCATGTGGTACTGCCTAATAGTCCTAATTTTAATACCTTCCTTTCCATCATATTTATATTTAACAACGACGAAAACAGATTCGTGATCGCTAATACCATCTATTAGGCCTATTTCCGTTTCTCTATAGAGGTCATTTGTTTTTTTCCAGCAACACATCCAGAATATTCTTCCCTCCAGTTGGTTCTATCACTTTCTGAATCAGCTGCCCTTCCCGTATTAACCTATTTGCCATTTGTTGTCATGTTTCCTGTCGTTTGCATTACCTTCTCAGCTGATATTTTAAAAAATTGAGATCACTCGCTACTATCACTTTCCTTTCCATATCGTTTTGCACATAGCTGATTATCTTATCAAATAATTCTGAATCAGCGTCAGCGCTATCCTTTCCCGGTCTGTGCACTCCAAAGACCTAGAATTCATGTTTGTCATCTTTAAGATTTTCGTAGCTTACAAATTCTTCTTTCACCAGAATGAATACTCCCCCTCCTACCATCCCTATCCTGTCTCTGCGATACACACTCCTGTTCCGTGAGAATATTTCTGTATCCATTATATCATTTCTCAGCCATGATTCAACTCCTATTTGCATCCGGGAGATAGTAGGTTCGAATCCCACTATCGGCAGCCCTGAAGATGGTTTTCCATGGTTTCCCATTTTCACACCAGGCAAATGCTGGGGCTGTACCTTAATTAAGGCCACGGCCGCTTCCTTCCAACTCCTAGACCTTTCCTCTCCCATCGTCGCCATAAGACCTATCTGTGTCGGTGCGACGTAAAGCCCCTAGCAACTCCTATTACAATATCTAGTAAGTATATATCTATTAAATTACTTAATTCTATTCCTTTCTTTACAATACTTCTACAGTTGAGTACTAACATTTTTATGTCATCCCTACTTGACTTCCAGTTCACTGAACCCTTATCACTGCTCCCTAGGCCACCCCGTTTCCCTGAATGTACCTCCCTATAACCGTTCTAAACAAATGTCCTAACTTATATGTACCTTGCCATGGTACTCGCTGTTGAGCATTGTATTCGTATATCATGATAGAGTTCAATCCCCGCGGCGAGATTGCGATCTTCAATGTAAACATTACTTTCAGCAGCGAGCACCGCATCGAGTAAAAAGAAAAAAAAACTACTCGGAATAATCAAAGATAGTTTGGTTCGAAAAACGAAAATTCCATGTAAGCAAACACAAACTTTGTCGAGTTTAATAAAAAACTGCAATTACTCAGTCATGGGTCACCAGCGACCATAAGTTTCGTACATCAAAACATCCCTCTACAACCTCTGAAATATTGTCAATATACCGGTAATTCACTTCCACTCTGTATATATTTAGGTAAAGCGTAGGCTAATAGTTTTGAAACATTTGGTTAGTTGGAATATCTTTATTAACATGTATTATAAACAAGCAAAGTATCGTTATTGTGTATTATATTTGATTAAAATGATTAATACGCTCTACCAAACAAATTGGTTATGTGGTTCGAGTAGTTATTAACCTTCATTCGGAGATAGTAGGTTCGAACCCCACCGTCGGCAGCACTGAAGGTGATTTTCCGTGGTTTCCCATTGCCACCCCAAGTAAATATTGGGACTGTACCTCATTTAAGGCCATGATTGCTTCATTCCCATTCCTAACCCTATTCTATTCCATCGTCGCCATAAGACCTGTCCGTGTCAGTTCGACGTAAAACAAATAGTAAAGAAAAATCTCTCTCTTCATTTGCTGATCATCTGTGATTGAGAGAAAAGAGTATTCTGTTCTTCTCAAGTCCATATTCCTCCTTAGCCTTAACATTTCGTACGTTGTTTCGTTTAGAGCTTTTCATTTAATTCGATCTATATGTTGTTGTGGATCTAACCTTAAGAAACTCAAGAACAATATAAAACAACCCGAACTACTACTTCTAATACTTGTCATATAAAGTGTATCGTTGTTAGTCGCGAATTCGTGAGTCTTATAAACATGGCAGTGTTAGACTTGACTACATTTTGTGGTATCTACACCGTAAGTCATCTCCTGTCGGCCACTTGTAGGATTTCACGTTTCCCATGTTGATTCAGGAAGAAGTAAAAGAGGTTTTATACTTCTATATTAGCCTTGCACCTTCGAAGAATTGACTAAATATGTTGTTTTACTCATCCCATGATTTATTTCGCCGAACAAAATTAGACTTGTAGATTAAGCCTGTGCCAGGTACGATGGGACTCCAGAGGTAGCTTCCTGCTTTACCGACCGTTTTCATTCTTCTGTATGGCGTGTATATTATTTTCTTTCACAAACGGATTGTGGTCTGCGATTCTCCCTCTCACTCTACGCTATTATGTGGATACTCATTCTTTCCCTTTTTGTGTCACCTCGCATGCCCTTCACTGCTTCACCTCGCCTTCGCATTACTACGGTCCCAGCCACTTTGTAATCAGTACAATAACAAACAAATATGACTACTACTACATCACTTAATAACAGGAATAATAATAATAATAATAATAATAATAATAATAATAATAATAATAATAATAATAATAATAATAATAATAATAATAATAATAATAATAATATTTTGAGCCCTCAAGCGGAATGTTAGCTGGATCTCCAACAGTTCTACCATGAGGTAACATAGTAGGAAAATGAGGAGTGAGGTAGTTTCCCGTTGCTTTACTCACTGAATTTGAAAAGCTATTACATATCGGTTTTCCGAGTTTACGGAAATGTATGCACCAACTGGCTTTACAAGCTACATTTTCAAAACATTCATCACAGGGACTGGCTGCATAAGGAATGGTATTACCACCACTGCTCATACTTCGGTCTCTTTCATATATTAAATTTAAGGACGAGACTGAGACAGATCAATGCAAATTATACATTTGTTCTTGCCCATACTAGGAGACATATATATGGATTTATGATATATCAGCACAATGTTCGTTGTGTTCGTTTTCCTATGCTGATGCTTTACACACTGCCATACGAAATTGAACACAACCAAGTTTGTTCTGATGAACTGCATATCCGTACGTGGCTGGGAGGCGTGACCAGTCTTAAGGAGAATAATAAATAGGAAGGACATTGTGGTGTCCGACTCGTTGGCTGAACAGTCAGCGTACTGAGGTTCAGAGGGTCCCGGGTTCGATTCTCGGCCGGGTCGGGGATTTTAACCTTAATTGGTTAGTTCCTACGGCACGGGAGTTGGGTGTTTGTGTTGTCTTCATCATCATTTCATCCTCATCACGACGCGCAGGTCGCCTACGGGAGTCAAATAGAAAGACCTGCATTTGGTGAGCCGAACCCGTTCTGGGATATTCCGGCACTAAAAGCCATACGACATTTCATTTCATTTAAAAAAATGTCCGGCTCCGTGGCTAAATGGCTAGCATGCTGGTCTTTGGTCACAAGGGTCCCGGGTTCAATTCCCGGCAGGGTAGGGAATTTTAACCATCATTGGTTAATTTCGCTGGCATTGGGGCTGGGTGTATATATCGTCTTCATCATCATTTCATCCTCATTACGACGCGCATGTCGCCTACGGATCAAATCAAAAGACCTGCACCTGGCGAGCCGAAATTCTCCTCGGACACTCCCGGCACTAAAAGCCAAACGCCATTCTATTTCATTTTTTCATTAAAAATTAGAGATAGATAAAAAGCCTTTAAAGCGTTGCCTGGATAATCTCCTTAGCAACTCTCCATACTGACAGTTATCGGTTCTTGGACATGAATTTTTGCAAGACAGCTATATCGGAGGATGAACAAACAATTTGTAAATAGTATTCTAAATAAATATTGTCATAAACAGTTTTCCTGTAAGGCCAACCATAAGAGAGATACACTGAGTTTTATGGTTTTGGCCCCTTCTGAATCCCCTCCTCATATTTTAATCTTTCACTGCGTTGGAAAAATGTGTAGACAAAAATTGTGTGAAAGAGATTCTATTTTTTTCCCATACGCAAATTACCCACAGCAGATAAGACCTATATCGATTTGTACGTTTTAGGCTGCCTGTGAAGCACCGTTGCTACTTAATTGTCTTGAACGGCGTATCGTTTAGTTCCAACTTGCTCTTATCCCAAACTTAAATGCAAAGTTTCATGGAAATCCCCCCCCCCCCAAAATACATTTTTCCGTGACGCTCTAACAGACAGGAAAACGGACCAAAATTGAACTGTACCCAACATAAGATATTATATTTTGTCCTTACCGGTATAAGAACTAAGTGTCAAGATTAATATTAACAAAGTACCGGGCGAGTTGGCGTAGAGGCGCGCGGCTGTGAGCTTGCATTCGGGAGATCGTGGGTTCGAGCCCCACGGTCGGCAGCCCTGAAGATGATTTTCCGTGGTTTCCCATTTTCACACCAGGCAAATGCTGGGGCTGTACCTTAATTAAGGCCACGGTCGCTTCCTTCCAACTCCTAGGCCCTTCCTGTCCCATCGTCGCCATAAGACCTACCTGTGTCGGTGCGACGTAAAGCAACTAGCAAAAAACATATATATATTAACAAAGTAAAGACAGAAGGACGATTATATATTTATATATTATTTCTCCGTGTAATAAATACCCAACTTTTAACTTGCTGTTACCTATTCATGTCTATACTGGAGAGTGTATTCCGAATTAATTAGGTCTAGCAAGGGAAATAAAACAGCTCTGGCATATGTACTCGATGCCATCCATTACTGCATACAGTAACTTTCACAAGGTTTAGGAATGCATTCAAGAAAAACTGAGGGAATTAAGGAAGTACTCATTTAGTTGAACAGACTTTACATTGACGTGACCTGAATGACAGGTTCATCAGCCTTATAAATTCTACATGATACCTACGCGTGATATTTAGGCATTAAAGTTGCGACTTTACGCAAGGGACTTTAGGTGTCCAAGTTCAACGACTCCTTAAATGTGAGATAGAGCTACACAATTTATTTAGACATTAAAGTGGTTAACACAAGATTAAATGACATGATTACCACGAACCACTTTGATATCAGGGTCGTCATGTTCTCGAGTCAAATGTTTATCACTTTTATAAACTGAATTCTTCAATGTTGACATTCATTATGTTGTGCTGATAAAAGCCCCGACGTGGAGCGCGTGGTGACACCACCAGCGGTACTGCCTGGATTTCTTTACCAGGTTAGGTTCACGAGGTTCAGTGAACCCCATTCCAGCTCTTAGCCCAGAATTAATATATCTAATCTGCCGGGCTGAGTGGCTCAGACGGTTGAGGCGCTGGCCTTTCGACCCCTACTTGGCAGGTTTCATCCTGGCATAGTCCGGTGGTATTTGAAGGTGCTCAGATACGTCAGCCTCGTGTCGGTAGATTTACTGGCAAGTAAAAGAACTCCTGCTAGATTAAATTCCGGCACCTCTGCGTCTCCGAAAACCGTTAAAGTAGTTAGTGGGACGTAAAGCAAATAACATTATTATTAATATATCTAATATGGCGGGAATCGTTCTCTGGTCCACTAGGTAAGAGGCAGGCACGTTTCCCCTCCACCACGAGGATGTCTTGTGGTGATGATAGTTACCAACAATAATGCCGACTTTACAATTGTCCTTTAACGGTAAATAATATCACTGGAACCGTTTAGCGAAAAAGTTCCTTCTCTGACCACGCTGGCTCGTCGGTGACCATTCATAAGACAACTGGGTTCATTCCGATAACGTAATAACAGTAGTGAAGTCGGTACAATTCGTAATATTCATACAAATAAACTCAATCCAGCAATCACGCATAGTATATACGGTAATTAAGGTAAAAAAAATGTCGGAAATATTGGATTCTTCTGTCCATCTTTGTAGCGTAACGGTTAGCTCTATTAGCTGTCGTCCTTGTAGGCTCGGGTTCGATTCCTGGTACTGCCAGAAATTTAGTAATGACAGGAGAGCTGATATGTTGTTAAGATGGCACATGCAGCTCGCCTCCCTTGGGGTGTGCCTGAAAAGAACTGTACCATCTCGGGACGAAGACACGAATTCACTTATCCGGCCCCGTGGCTAAATTGCCAGCGTAGTGGTCTTCGGTTCAGAGGAGCCCGGGTTTGATTCCCGACCGGTCAGATACTTCATTTTTAAATGGTTCATTCCCTTGGTTGGGGAACTGTGCTGTCAACATCCTTGGAACTCATATACCACTCTTAGCACTGTCATCTACCACAATAACATGCAGTTTCCTCTACAAGGCAGATGCCACCCACCTTTGGCGGAAGGTCTGCTCTACAAGGACTGCACCAGGCTCTGTATAGCCACACGAATTTTAAAAAGACATGGGAT